>NW_027445710.1:300000-600000 GCF_050003625.1 Haematobia irritans
CCCCAAAAAATTGAAAAATCCACCCAAAACCTAAAAAAAATTAAATTTTTATATGAAAAACTTCTTTTGCCCATATCTCCTTAAATATGCGTCCTAGAGCGAAAAGGACTTTAATTCGTGACCACCCCCAAAAAACTGAAAAATCCACTCAAAACCTAAAAATATTAAAATTTTTATATGAAAAACTTCTTTTGCCCATATCTCCTTAAATATGCGTCCTAGAGCGAAAAGGACTTTAATTCGTGACTACCCCCAAAAAATTGAAAAATCCACCCAAAACCTAAAAAAATTGAAATTTTTATATGAAAAACTTCTTTTGCCCATATCTCCTAAACTAAGCGTCCTAGAGCGAAAAGGACTTTAATTCGTGACAACCCCCAAAAAATTGAAAAATCCACCCAAAACCTAAAAAATTTAAATTTTTATATGAAAAACTTCTTTTGCCCATATCTCCTTAAATATGCGTCCTAGACCGAAAAGGACTTTAATTCGTGACCACCCCAAAAAAATTGAAAAATCCACCCAAAACCTAAAAAAATTTAAATTTTTATATGAAAAACTTCTTTTGCCCATATCTCCTTAAATATGCGTCCTAGAGCGAAAAGGACTTTAATTCGTGACTACCCCCAAAAAATTGAAAAATCCACCCAAAACCTAAAAAAAATTAAATTTTTATATGAAAAACTTCTTTTGCCCATATCTCCTTAAATATGCGTCCTAGAGCGAAAAGGACTTTAATTCGTGACCACCCCCAAAAAACTGAAAAATCCACTCAAAACCTAAAAATATTAAAATTTTTATATGAAAAACTTCTTTTGCCCATATCTCCTTAAATATGCGTCCTAGAGCGAAAAGGACTTTAATTCGTGACTACCCCCAAAAAATTGAAAAATCCACCCAAAACCTAAAAAAATTGAAATTTTTATATGAAAAACTTCTTTTGCCCATATCTCCTAAACTAAGCGTCCTAGAGCGAAAAGGACTTTAATTCGTGACTACCCCCAAAAAATTGAAAAATCCACCCAAAACCTAAAAAATTTAAATTTTTATATGAAAAACTTCTTTTGCCCATATCTCCTTAAATATGCGTCCTAGACCGAAAAGGACTTTAATTCGTGACCACCCCAAAAAAATTGAAAAATCCACCCAAAACCTAAAAAAATTGAAATTTTTATATGAAAAACTTCTTTTGCCCATATCTCCTAAACTAAGCGTCCTAGAGCGAAAAGGACTTTAATTCGTGACTACCCCCAAAAAATTGCAAAATCCACCCAAAACCAAAAAAAAAATTAAATTTTTATATGAAAAACTTCTTTTGCCCATATCTCCTTAAATATGCGTCCTAGAGCGAAAAGGACTTTAATTCGTGACTACCCCCAAAAAATTGAAAAATCCACCCAAAACCTAAAAAAATTGAAATTTTTATATGAAAAACTTCTTTTGCCCATATCTCCTTAAATATGCGTCCTAGAGCGAAAAGGACTTTAATTCGTGACTACCCCCAAAAAATTGAAAAATCCACCCAAAACCTAAAAAAATTGAAATTTTTATATGAAAAACTTCTTTTGCCCATATCTCCTAAACTAAGCGTCCTAGAGCGAAAAGGACTTTAATTCGTGACTACCCCCAAAAAATTGAAAAATCCACCCAAAACCTAAAAAAATTTAAATTTTTATATGAAAAACTTCTTTTGCCCATATCTCCTTAAATATGCGTCCTAGAGCGAAAAGGACTTTAATTCGTGACCACCCCAAAAAAATTGAAAAATCCACCCAAAACCTAAAAAAATTGAAATTTTTATATGAAAAACTTCTTTTGCCCATATCTCCTAAACTAAGCGTCCTAGAGCGAAAAGGACTTTAATTCGTGACCACCCCAAAAAAATTGAAAAATCCACCCAAAACCTAAAAAAATTTAAATTTTTATATGAAAAACTTCTTTTGCCCATATCTCCTAAACTAAGCGTCCTAGAGCGAAAAGGACTTTAATTCGTGACCACCCCAAAAAATTGAAAAATCCACCCAAAACCTAAAAAAATTGAAATTTTTATATGAAAAACTTCTTTTGCCCATATCTCCTTAAATATGCGTCCTAGAGCGAAAAGGACTTTAATTCGTGACCACCCCCAAAAAATTGAAAAATCCACCCAAAACCTAAAAAAATTGAAATATTTATATGAAAAACTTCTTTTGCCCATATCTCCTAAACTAAGCGTCCTAGAGCGAAAAGGACTTTAATTCGTGACCACCCCAAAAAATTGAAAAATCCACCCAAAGCCTAAATAAATTGAAATTTTTATATGAAAAACTTCTTTTGCCCATATCTCCTTAAATATGCGTCCTAGAGCGAAAAGGACTTTAATTCGTGACTACCCCCAAAAAATTGAAAAATCCACCCAAAACCTAAAAAAATTTAAATTTTTATATGAAAAACTTCTTTTGCCCATATCTCCTAAACTAAGCGTCCTAGAGCGAAAAGGACTTTAATTCGTGACTACCCCCAAAAAATTGAAAAATCCACCCAAAACCTAAAAAATTTAAATTTTTATATGAAAAACTTCTTTTGCCCATATATCCTTAAATATGCGTCCTAGAGCGAAAAGGACTTTAATTCGTGACTACCCCCAAAAAATTGAAAAATCCACCCAAAACCTAAAAAAATTTAAATTTTTATATGAAAAACTTCTTTTGCCCATATCTCCTTAAATATGCGTCCTAGAGCGAAAAGGACTTTAATTCGTGACTACCCCCAAAAAATTGAAAAATCCACCCAAAACCTAAAAAAAATTAAATTTTTATATGAAAAACTTCTTTTGCCCATATCTCCTTAAATATGCGTCCTAGAGCGAAAAGGACTTTAGTTCGTGACCACCCCCAAAAAACTGAAAAATCCACTCAAAACCTAAAAATATTAAAATTTTTATATGAAAAACTTCTTTTGCCCATATCTCCTTAAATATGCGTCCTAGAGCGAAAAGGACTTTAATTCGTGACTACACCCAAAAAATTGAAAAATCCACCCAAAACCTAAAAAAATTGAAATTTTTATATGAAAAACTTCTTTTGCCCATATCTCCTAAACTAAGCGTCCTAGAGCGAAAAGGACTTTAATTCGTGACTACCCCCAAAAAATTGAAAAATCCACCCAAAACCTAAAAAATTTAAATTTTTATATGAAAAACTTCTTTTGCCCATATCTCCTTAAATATGCGTCCTAGACCGAAAAGGACTTTAATTCGTGACCACCCCAAAAAAATTGAAAAATCCACCCAAAACCTAAAAAAATTGAAATTTTTATATGAAAAACTTCTTTTGCCCATATCTCCTAAACTAAGCGTCCTAGAGCGAAAAGGACTTTAATTCGTGACTACCCCCAAAAAATTGCAAAATCCACCCAAAACCTAAAAAAAATTAAATTTTTATATGAAAAACTTCTTTTGCCCATATCTCCTTAAATATGCGTCCTAGAGCGAAAAGGACTTTAATTCGTGACTACCCCCAAAAAATTGAAAAATCCACCCAAAACCTAAAAAAATTGAAATTTTTATATGAAAAACTTCTTTTGCCCATATCTCCTAAACTAAGCGTCCTAGAGCGAAAAGGACTTTAATTCGTGACCACCCCAAAAAAATTGAAAAATCCACCCAAAACCTAAAAAAATTTAAATTTTTTATGAAAAACTTCTTTTGCCCATATCTCCTAAACTAAGCGTCCTAGAGCGAAAAGGACTTTAATTCGTGACCACCCCAAAAAATTGAAAAATCCACCCAAAACCTAAAAAAATTGAAATTTTTATATGAAAAACTTCTTTTGCCCATATCTCCTTAAATATGCGTCCTAGAGCGAAAAGGACTTTAATTCGTGACCACCCCCAAAAAATTGAAAAATCCACCCAAAACCTAAAAAAATTGAAATATTTATATGAAAAACTTCTTTTGCCCATATCTCCTAAACTAAGCGTCCTAGAGCGAAAAGGACTTTAATTCGTGACCACCCCAAAAAATTGAAAAATCCACCCAAAGCCTAAATAAATTGAAATTTTTATATGAAAAACTTCTTTTGCCCATATCTCCTTAAATATGCGTCCTAGAGCGAAAAGGACTTTAATTCGTGACTACCCCCAAAAAATTGAAAAATCCACCCAAAACCTAAAAAAATTTAAATTTTTATATGAAAAACTTCTTTTGCCCATATCTCCTTAAATATGCGTCCTAGAGCGAAAAGGACTTTAATTCGTGACTACCCCCAAAAAATTGCAAAATCCACCCAAAACCTAAAAAAAATTAAATTTTTATATGAAAAACTTCTTTTGCCCATATCTCCTTAAATATGCGTCCTAGAGCGAAAAGGACTTTAATTCGTGACTACCCCCAAAAAATTGAAAAATCCACCCAAAACCTAAAAAAAATTAAATTTTTATATGAAAAACTTCTTTTGCCCATATCTCCTTAAATATGCGTCCTAGAGCGAAAAGGACTTTAGTTCGTGACCACCCCCAAAAAACTGAAAAATCCACTCAAAACCTAAAAATATTAAAATTTTTATATGAAAAACTTCTTTTGCCCATATCTCCTTAAATATGCGTCCTAGAGCGAAAAGGACTTTAATTCGTGACTACACCCAAAAAATTGAAAAATCCACCCAAAACCTAAAAAAATTGAAATTTTTATATGAAAAACTTCTTTTGCCCATATCTCCTAAACTAAGCGTCCTAGAGCGAAAAGGACTTTAATTCGTGACTACCCCCAAAAAATTGAAAAATCCACCCAAAACCTAAAAAATTTAAATTTTTATATGAAAAACTTCTTTTGCCCATATCTCCTTAAATATGCGTCCTAGACCGAAAAGGACTTTAATTCGTGACCACCCCAAAAAAATTGAAAAATCCACCCAAAACCTAAAAAAATTGAAATTTTTATATGAAAAACTTCTTTTGCCCATATTTCCTAAACTAAGCGTCCTAGAGCGAAAAGGACTTTAATTCGTGACTACCCCCAAAAAATTGCAAAATCCACCCAAAACCTAAAAAAAAATAAATTTTTATATGAAAAACTTCTTTTGCCCATATCTCCTTAAATATGCGTCCTAGAGCGAAAAGGACTTTAATTCGTGACTACCCCCAAAAAATTGAAAAATCCACCCAAAACCTAAAAAAATTGAAATTTTTATATGAAAAACTTCTTTTGCCCATATCTCCTAAACTAAGCGTCCTAGAGCGAAAAGGACTTTAATTCGTGACCACCCCAAAAAAATTGAAAAATCCACCCAAAACCTAAAAAAATTTAAATTTTTTATGAAAAACTTCTTTTGCCCATATCTCCTAAACTAAGCGTCCTAGAGCGAAAAGGACTTTAATTCGTGACCACCCCAAAAAATTGAAAAATCCACCCAAAACCTAAAAAAATTGAAATTTTTATATGAAAAACTTCTTTTGCCCATATCTCCTTAAATATGCGTCCTAGAGCGAAAAGGACTTTAATTCGTGACCACCCCCAAAAAATTGAAAAATCCACCCAAAACCTAAAAAAATTGAAATATTTATATGAAAAACTTCTTTTGCCCATATCTCCTAAACTAAGCGTCCTAGAGCGAAAAGGACTTTAATTCGTGACTACCCCCAAAAAATTGAAAAATCCACCCAAAACCTAAAAAATTTAAATTTTTATATGAAAAACTTCTTTTGCCCATATCTCCTTAAATATGCGTCCTAGACCGAAAAGGACTTTAATTCGTGACCACCCCAAAAAAATTGAAAAATCCACCCAAAACCTAAAAAAATTGAAATTTTTATATGAAAAACTTCTTTTGCCCATATCTCCTAAACTAAGCGTCCTAGAGCGAAAAGGACTTTAATTCGTGACTACCCCCAAAAAATTGCAAAATCCACCCAAAACCTAAAAAAAATTAAATTTTTATATGAAAAACTTCTTTTGCCCATATCTCCTTAAATATGCGTCCTAGAGCGAAAAGGACTTTAATTCGTGACTACCCCCAAAAAATTGAAAAATCCACCCAAAACCTAAAAAAATTGAAATTTTTATATGAAAAACTTCTTTTGCCCATATCTCCTTAAATATGCGTCCTAGAGCGAAAAGGACTTTAATTCGTGACTACCCCCAAAAAATTGAAAAATCCACCCAAAACCTAAAAAAATTGAAATTTTTATATGAAAAACTTCTTTTGCCCATATCTCCTAAACTAAGCGTCCTAGAGCGAAAAGGACTTTAATTCGTGACTACCCCCAAAAAATTGAAAAATCCACCCAAAACCTAAAAAAATTTAAATTTTTATATGAAAAACTTCTTTTGCCCATATCTCCTTAAATATGCGTCCTAGAGCGAAAAGGACTTTAATTCGTGACCACCCCAAAAAAATTGAAAAATCCACCCAAAACCTAAAAAAATTGAAATTTTTATATGAAAAACTTCTTTTGCCCATATCTCCTAAACTAAGCGTCCTAGAGCGAAAAGGACTTTAATTCGTGACCACCCCAAAAAAATTGAAAAATCCACCCAAAACCTAAAAAAATTTAAATTTTTATATGAAAAACTTCTTTTGCCCATATCTCCTAAACTAAGCGTCCTAGAGCGAAAAGGACTTTAATTCGTGACCACCCCAAAAAATTGAAAAATCCACCCAAAACCTAAAAAAATTGAAATTTTTATATGAAAAACTTCTTTTGCCCATATCTCCTTAAATATGCGTCCTAGAGCGAAAAGGACTTTAATTCGTGACCACCCCCAAAAAATTGAAAAATCCACCCAAAACCTAAAAAAATTGAAATATTTATATGAAAAACTTCTTTTGCCCATATCTCCTAAACTAAGCGTCCTAGAGCGAAAAGGACTTTAATTCGTGACCACCCCAAAAAATTGAAAAATCCACCCAAAGCCTAAATAAATTGAAATTTTTATATGAAAAACTTCTTTTGCCCATATCTCCTTAAATATGCGTCCTAGAGCGAAAAGGACTTTAATTCGTGACTACCCCCAAAAAATTGAAAAATCCACCCAAAACCTAAAAAAATTTAAATTTTTATATGAAAAACTTCTTTTGCCCATATCTCCTAAACTAAGCGTCCTAGAGCGAAAAGGACTTTAATTCGTGACTACCCCCAAAAAATTGAAAAATCCACCCAAAACCTAAAAAATTTAAATTTTTATATGAAAAACTTCTTTTGCCCATATATCCTTAAATATGCGTCCTAGAGCGAAAAGGACTTTAATTCGTGACTACCCCCAAAAAATTGAAAAATCCACCCAAAACCTAAAAAAATTTAAATTTTTATATGAAAAACTTCTTTTGCCCATATCTCCTTAAATATGCGTCCTAGAGCGAAAAGGACTTTAATTCGTGACTACCCCCAAAAAATTGAAAAATCCACCCAAAACCTAAAAAAAATTAAATTTTTATATGAAAAACTTCTTTTGCCCATATCTCCTTAAATATGCGTCCTAGAGCGAAAAGGACTTTAGTTCGTGACCACCCCCAAAAAACTGAAAAATCCACTCAAAACCTAAAAATATTAAAATTTTTATATGAAAAACTTCTTTTGCCCATATCTCCTTAAATATGCGTCCTAGAGCGAAAAGGACTTTAATTCGTGACTACACCCAAAAAATTGAAAAATCCACCCAAAACCTAAAAAAATTGAAATTTTTATATGAAAAACTTCTTTTGCCCATATCTCCTAAACTAAGCGTCCTAGAGCGAAAAGGACTTTAATTCGTGACTACCCCCAAAAAATTGAAAAATCCACCCAAAACCTAAAAAATTTAAATTTTTATATGAAAAACTTCTTTTGCCCATATCTCCTTAAATATGCGTCCTAGACCGAAAAGGACTTTAATTCGTGACCACCCCAAAAAAATTGAAAAATCCACCCAAAACCTAAAAAAATTGAAATTTTTATATGAAAAACTTCTTTTGCCCATATCTCCTAAACTAAGCGTCCTAGAGCGAAAAGGACTTTAATTCGTGACTACCCCCAAAAAATTGCAAAATCCACCCAAAACCTAAAAAAAATTAAATTTTTATATGAAAAACTTCTTTTGCCCATATCTCCTTAAATATGCGTCCTAGAGCGAAAAGGACTTTAATTCGTGACTACCCCCAAAAAATTGAAAAATCCACCCAAAACCTAAAAAAATTGAAATTTTTATATGAAAAACTTCTTTTGCCCATATCTCCTAAACTAAGCGTACTAGAGCGAAAAGGACTTTAATTCGTGACCACCCCAAAAAAATTGAAAAATCCACCCAAAACCTAAAAAAATTTAAATTTTTTATGAAAAACTTCTTTTGCCCATATCTCCTAAACTAAGCGTCCTAGAGCGAAAAGGACTTTAATTCGTGACCACCCCAAAAAATTGAAAAATCCACCCAAAACCTAAAAAAATTGAAATTTTTATATGAAAAACTTCTTTTGCCCATATCTCCTTAAATATGCGTCCTAGAGCGAAAAGGACTTTAATTCGTGACCACCCCCAAAAAATTGAAAAATCCACCCAAAACCTAAAAAAATTGAAATATTTATATGAAAAACTTCTTTTGCCCATATCTCCTAAACTAAGCGTCCTAGAGCGAAAAGGACTTTAATTCGTGACCACCCCAAAAAATTGAAAAATCCACCCAAAGCCTAAATAAATTGAAATTTTTATATGAAAAACTTCTTTTGCCCATATCTCCTTAAATATGCGTCCTAGAGCGAAAAGGACTTTAATTCGTGACTACCCCCAAAAAATTGAAAAATCCACCCAAAACCTAAAAAAATTTAAATTTTTATATGAAAAACTTCTTTTGCCCATATCTCCTTAAATATGCGTCCTAGAGCGAAAAGGACTTTAATTCGTGACTACCCCCAAAAAATTGAAAAATCCACCCAAAACCTAAAAAAATTTAAATTTTTATATGAAAAACTTCTTTTGCCCATATCTCCTTAAATATGCGTCCTAGAGCGAAAAGGACTTTAATTCGTGACTACCCCCAAAAAATTGAAAAATCCACCCAAAACCTAAAAATATTGAAATTTTATATGAAAAACTTCTTTTGCCCATATCTCCTTAAATATGCGTCCTAGAGCGAAAAGGACTTTAATTCGTGACCACCCCCAAAAAATTGAAAAATCCACCCAAAACCTAAAATTATTGAAATTTTTATATGAAAAACTTCTTTTGCCCATATCTCCTTAAATATTCGTCCTAGAGCGAAAAGGACTTTAATTCGTGACCACCCCCAAAAAATTGAAAAATCCACCCAAAACCTAAAAAAATTGAAATTTTTATATGAAAAACTTCTTTTGCCCATATCTCCTAAACTAAGCGTCCTAGAGCGAAAAGGACTTTAATTCGTGACTACCCCCAAAAAATTGAAAAATCCACCCAAAACCTAAAAAAATTGAAATTTTTTATGAAAAACTTCTTTTGCCCATATCTCCTTAAATATGCGTCCTAGACCGAAAAGGACTTTAATTCGCGACTACCCCCAAAAAATTGAAAAATCCACCCAAAACCTAAAAAAAATTTAAATTTTTATATGAAAAACTTCTTTTGCCCATATCTCCTAAACTAAGCGTCCTAGAGCGAAAAGGACTTTAATTCGTGACTACCCCCAAAAAATTGAAAAATCCACCCAAAACCTAAAAAAATTTAAATTTTTATATGAAAAACTTCTTTTGCCCATATCTCCTTAAATATGCGTCCTAGAGCGAAAAGGACTTTAATTCGTGACTACCCCCAAAAAATTGAAAAATCCACCCAAAACCTAAAAAAATTGAAATTTTTATATGAAAAACTTCTTTTGCCCATATCTCCTAAACTAAGCGTCCTAGAGCGAAAAGGACTTTAATTCGTGACTACCCCCAAAAAATTGAAAAATCCACCCAAAACCTAAAAAAATTTAAATTTTTATATGAAAAACTTCTTTTGCCCATATCTCCTTAAATATGCGTCCTAGAGCGAAAAGGACTTTAATTCGTGACCACCCCAAAAAAATTGAAAAATCCACCCAAAACCTAAAAAAATTGAAATGTTTATATGAAAAACTTCTTTTGCCCATATCTCCTTAAATATGCGTCCTAGAGCGAAAAGGACTTTAATTCGTGACTACCCCAAAAAAATTGAAAAATCCACCCAAAACCTAAAAAAATTGAAATTTTTATATGAAAAACTCCTTTTGCCCATATCTCCTAAACTAAGCGTCCTAGAGCGAAAAGGACTTTAATTCGTGACTACCCCCAAAAAATTGAAAAATCCACCCAAAACCTAAAAAAATTTAAATTTTTATATGAAAAACTTCTTTTGCCCATATCTCCTTAAATATGCGTCCTAGAGCGAAAAGGACTTTAATTCGTGACTACCCCCAAAAAATTGAAAAATCCACCCAAAACCTAAAAAAATTGATATTTTTATATGAAAAACTTCTTTTGCCCATATCTCCTAAACTAAGCGTCCTAGAGCGAAAAGGACTTTAATTCGTGACTACCCCCAAAAAATTGAAAAATCCACCCAAAACCTAAAAAATTTAAATTTTTATATGAAAAACTTCTTTTGCCCATATCTCCTTAAATATGCGTCCTGGAGCGAAAAGGACTTTAATTCGTGACCACACCCAAAAAACTGAAAAATCCACCCAAAACCTAAAAAAATTAAAATTTTTATATGAAAAACTTCTTATGCCCATATCTCCTTAAATATGCGTCCTAGAGCGAAAAGGACTTTAATTCGTGACTACCCCCAAAAAATTGACAAATCCACCCAAAACCTAAAAAAATTGAAATTTTTATATGAAAAACTTCTTTTGCCCATATCTCCTAAACTAAGCGTCCTAGAGCGAAAAGGACTTTAATTCGTGACCACCCCAAAAAAATTGAAAAATCCACCCAAAACCTAAAAAAATTTAAATTTTTATATGAAAAACTTCTTTTGCCCATATCTCCTAAACTAAGCGTCCTAGAGCGAAAAGGACTTTAATTCGTGACCACCCCAAAAAATTGAAAAATCCACCCAAAACCTAAAAAAATTGAAATTTTTATATGAAAAACTTCTTTTGCCCATATCTCCTTAAATATGCGTCCTAGAGCGAAAAGGACTTTAATTCGTGACCACCCCCAAAAAATTGAAAAATCCACCCAAAACCTAAAAAAATTGAAATATTTATATGAAAAACTTCTTTTGCCCATATCTCCTAAACTAAGCGTCCTAGAGCGAAAAGGACTTTAATTCGTGACCACCCCAAAAAATTGAAAAATCCACCCAAAGCCTAAATAAATTGAAATTTTTATATGAAAAACTTCTTTTGCCCATATCTCCTTAAATATGCGTCCTAGAGCGAAAAGGACTTTAATTCGTGACTACCCCCAAAAAATTGAAAAATCCACCCAAAACCTAAAAAAATTGAAATTTTTATATGAAAAACTTCTTTTGCCCATATCTCCTAAACTAAGCGTCCTAGAGCGAAAAGGACTTTAATTCGTGACTACCCCCAAAAAATTGAAAAATCCACCCAAAACCTAAAAAAATTTAAATTTTTATATGAAAAACTTCTTTTGCCCATATCTCCTTAAATATGCGTCCTAGAGCGAAAAGGACTTTAATTCGTGACCACACCCAAAAAACTGAAAAATCCACCCAAAACCTAAAAAAATTAAAATTTTTATATGAAAAACTTCTTATGCCCATATCTCCTTAAATATGCGTCCTAGAGCGAAAAGGACTTTAATTCGTGACCACACCCAAAAAACTGAAAAATCCACCCAAAACCTAAAAAAATTAAAATTTTTATATGAAAAACTTCTTATGCCCATATCTCCTTAAATATGCGTCCTAGAGCGAAAAGGACTTTAATTCGTGACTACCCCCAAAAAATTGAAAAATCCACCCACAACCTAAAAAAATTTAAATTTTTATATGAAAAACTTCTTTTGCCCATATCTCCTAAACTAAGCGTCCTAGAGCGAAAAGGACTTTAATTCGTGACTACCCCCAAAAAATTGAAAAATCCACCCAAAACCTAAAAAATTTAAATTTTTATATGAAAAACTTCTTTTGCCCATATCTCCTTAAATATGCGTCCTAGAGCGAAAAGGACTTTAATTCGTGACCACCCCCAAAAAAACTGAAAAATCCACTCAAAACCTAAAAATATTGAAATTTTTATATGAAAAACTTCTTTTGCCCATATCTCCTTAAATATGCGTCCTAGAGCGAAAAGGACTTTAATTCGTGACTACCCCCAAAAAATTGAAAAATCCACCAAAAACCTAAAAAAATTGAAATTTTTATATGAAAAACTTCTTTTGCCCATATCTCCTAAACTAAGCGTCCTAGAGCGAAAAGGACTTTAATTCGTGACTACCCCCAAAAAATTGAAAAATCCACCCAAAACCTAAAAAATTTAAATTTTTATATGAAAAACTTCTTTTGCCCATATCTCCTTAAATATGCGTCCTAGACCGAAAAGGACTTTAATTCGTGACCACCCCAAAAAAATTGAAAAATCCACCCAAAACCTAAAAAAATTGAAATTTTTATATGAAAAACTTCTTTTGCCCATATCTCCTAAACTAAGCGACCTAGAGCGAATAGGACTTTAATTCGTGACCACCCCAAAAAATTGAAAAATCCACCCAAAACCTAAAAAAATTGAAATTTTTATATGAAAAACTTCTTTTGCCCATATCTCCTAAACTAAGCGTCCTAGAGCGAAAAGGACTTTAATTCGTGACTACCCCCAAAAAATTGCAAAATCCACCCAAAACCTAAAAAAAATTAAATTTTTATATGAAAAACTTCTTTTGCCCATATCTCCTTAAATATGCGTCCTAGAGCGAAAAGGACTTTAATTCGTGACTACCCCCAAAAAATTGAAAAATCCACCCAAAACCTAAAAAAATTGAAATTTTTATATGAAAAACTTCTTTTGCCCATATCTCCTTAAATATGCGTCCTAGAGCGAAAAGGACTTTAATTCGTGACTACCCCCAAAAAATTGAAAAATCCACCCAAAACCTAAAAAAATTTAAATTTTTATATGAAAAACTTCTTTTGCCCATATCTCCTAAACTAAGCGTCCTAGAGCGAAAAGGACTTTAATTCGTGACTACCCCCAAAAAATTTAAAAATCCACCCAAAACCTAAAAAAATTTAAATTTTTATATGAAAAACTTCTTTTGCCCATATCTCCTTAAATATGCGTCCTAGAGCGAAAAGGACTTTAATTCGTGACCACCCCAAAAAAATTGAAAAATCCACCCAAAACCTAAAAAAATTGAAATTTTTATATGAAAAACTTCTTTTGCCCATATCTCCTAAACTAAGCGTCCTAGAGCGAAAAGGACTTTAATTCGTGACCACCCCAAAAAAAATTGAAAAATCCACCCAAAACCTAAAAAAATTTAAATTTTTATATGAAAAACTTCTTTTGCCCATATCTCCTAAACTAAGCGTCCTAGAGCGAAAAGGACTTTAATTCGTGACCACCCCAAAAAATTGAAAAATCCACCCAAAACCTAAAAAAATTGAAATTTTTATATGAAAAACTTCTTTTGCCCATATCTCCTTAAATATGCGTCCTAGAGCGAAAAGGACTTTAATTCGTGACCACCCCCAAAAAATTGAAAAATCCACCCAAAACCTAAAAAAATTGAAATATTTATATGAAAAACTTCTTTTGCCCATATCTCCTAAACTAAGCGTCCTAGAGCGAAAAGGACTTTAATTCGTGACCACCCCAAAAAATTGAAAAATCCACCCAAAGCCTAAATAAATTGAAATTTTTATATGAAAAACTTCTTTTGCCCATATCTCCTTAAATATGCGTCCTAGAGCGAAAAGGACTTTAATTCGTGACTACCCCCAAAAAATTGAAAAATCCACCCAAAACCTAAAAAAATTTAAATTTTTATATGAAAAACTTCTTTTGCCCATATCTCCTTAAATATGCGTCCTAGAGCGAAAAGGACTTTAATTCGTGACTACCCCCAAAAAATTGAAAAATCCACCCAAAACCTAAAAAAATTTAAATTTTTATATGAAAAACTTCTTTTGCCCATATCTCCTTAAATATGCGTCCTAGAGCGAAAAGGACTTTAATTCGTGACTACCCCCAAAAAATTGAAAAATCCACCCAAAACCTAAAAATATTGAAATTTTATATGAAAAACTTCTTTTGCCCATATCTCCTTAAATATGCGTCCTAGAGCGAAAAGGACTTTAATTCGTGACCACCCCCAAAAAATTGAAAAATCCACCCAAAACCTAAAATTATTGAAATTTTTATATGAAAAACTTCTTTTGCCCATATCTCCTTAAATATTCGTCCTAGAGCGAAAAGGACTTTAATTCGTGACCACCCCCAAAAAATTGAAAAATCCACCCAAAACCTAAAAAAATTGAAATTTTTATATGAAAAACTTCTTTTGCCCATATCTCCTAAACTAAGCGTCCTAGAGCGAAAAGGACTTTAATTCGTGACTACCCCCAAAAAATTGAAAAATCCACCCAAAACCTAAAAAAATTGAAATTTTTATATGAAAAACTTCTTTTGCCCATATCTCCTTAAATATGCGTCCTAGAGCGAAAAGGACTTTAATTCGTGACTACCCCCAAAAAATTGAAAAATCCACCCAAAACCTAAAAAAAATTTAAATTTTTATATGAAAAACTTCTTTTGCCCATATCTCCTAAACTAAGCGTCCTAGAGCGAAAAGGACTTTAATTCGTGACTACCCCCAAAAAATTGAAAAATCCACCCAAAACCTAAAAAAATTTAAATTTTTATATGAAAAACTTCTTTTGCCCATATCTCCTTAAATATGCGTCCTAGAGCGAAAAGGACTTTAATTCGTGACTACCCCCAAAAAATTGAAAAATCCACCCAAAACCTAAAAAAATTGAAATTTTTATATGAAAAACTTCTTTTGCCCATATCTCCTAAACTAAGCGTCCTAGAGCGAAAAGGACTTTAATTCGTGACTACCCCCAAAAAATTGAAAAATCCACCCAAAACCTAAAAAAATTTAAATTTTTATATGAAAAACTTCTTTTGCCCATATCTCCTTAAATATGCGTCCTAGAGCGAAAAGGACTTTAATTCGTGACCACCCCAAAAAAATTGAAAAATCCACCCAAAACCTAAAAAAATTGAAATGTTTATATGAAAAACTTCTTTTGCCCATATCTCCTTAAATATGCGTCCTAGAGCGAAAAGGACTTTAATTCGTGACTAACCCAAAAAAATTGAAAAATCCACCCAAAACCTAAAACAATTGAAATTTTTATATGAAAAACTCCTTTTGCCCATATCTCCTAAACTAAGCGTCCTAGAGCGAAAAGGACTTTAATTCGTGACTACCCCCAAAAAATTGAAAAATCCACCCAAAACCTAAAAAAATTTAAATTTTTATATGAAAAACTTCTTTTGCCCATATCTCCTTAAATATGCGTCCTAGAGCGAAAAGGACTTTAATTCGTGACTACCCCCAAAAAATTGAAAAATCCACCCAAAACCTAAAAAAATTGAAATTTTTATATGAAAAACTTCTTTTGCCCATATCTCCTAAACTAAGCGTCCTAGAGCGAAAAGGACTTTAATTCGTGACTACCCCCAAAAAATTGAAAAATCCACCCAAAACCTAAAAAAATTTAAATTTTTATATGAAAAACTTCTTTTGCCCATATCTCCTTAAATATGCGTCCTAGAGCGAAAAGGACTTTAATTCGTGACCACACCCAAAAAACTGAAAAATCCACCCAAAACCTAAAAAAATTAAAATTTTTATATGAAAAACTTCTTATGCCCATATCTCCTTAAATATGCGTCCTAGAGCGAAAAGGACTTTAATTCGTGACTACCCCCAAAAAATTGACAAATCCACCCAAAACCTAAAAAAATTGAAATTTTTATATGAAAAACTTCTTTTGCCCATATCTCCTTAAATATGCGTCCTAGAGCGAAAAGGACTTTAATTCGTGACTACCCCCAAAAAATTGAAAAATCCACCCACAACCTAAAAAAATTTAAATTTTTGTATGAAAAACTTCTTTTGCCCATATCTCCTAAACTAAGCGTCCTAGAGCGAAAAGGACTTTAATTCGTGACTACCCCCAAAAAATTGAAAAATCCACCCAAAACCTAAAAAATTTAAATTTTTATATGAAAAACTTCTTTTGCCCATATCTCCTTAAATATGCGTCCTAGAGCGAAAAGGACTTTAATTCGTGACCACCCCCAAAAAACTGAAAAATCCACTCAAAACCTAAAAATATTGAAATTTTTATATGAAAAACTTCTTTTGCCCATATCTCCTTAAATATGCGTCCTAGAGCGAAAAGGACTTTAATTCGTGACTACCCCCAAAAAATTGAAAAATCCACCCAAAACCTAAAAAAATTGAAATTTTTATATGAAAAACTTCTTTTGCCCATATCTCCTTAAATATGCGTCCTAGACCGAAAAGGACTTTAATTCGTGACCACCCCAAAAAAATTGAAAAATCCACCCAAAACCTAAAAAAATTGAAATTTTTATATGAAAAACTTCTTTTGCCCATATCTCCTAAACTAAGCGACCTAGAGCGAATAGGACTTTAATTCGTGACCACCCCAAAAAATTGAAAAATCCACCCAAAACCTAAAAAAATTGAAATTTTTATATGAAAAACTTCTTTTGCCCATATCTCCTAAACTAAGCGTCCTAGAGCGAAAAGGACTTTAATTCGTGACTACACCAAAAAATTGCAAAATCCACCCAAAACCTAAAAAAAATTAAATTTTTATATGAAAAACTTCTTTTGCCCATATCTCCTTAAATATGCGTCCTAGAGCGAAAAGGACTTTAATTCGTGACTACCCCCAAAAAATTGAAAAATCCACCCAAAACCTAAAAAAATTGAAATTTTTATATGAAAAACTTCTTTTGCCCATATCTCCTTAAATATGCGTCCTAGAGCGAAAAGGACTTTAATTCGTGACTACCCCCAAAAAATTGAAAAATCCACCCAAAACCTAAAAAAATTTAAATTTTTATATGAAAAACTTCTTTTGCCCATATCTCCTAAACTAAGCGTCCTAGAGCGAAAAGGACTTTAATTCGTGACTACCCCCAAAAAATTTAAAAATCCACCCAAAACCTAAAAAAATTTAAATTTTTATATGAAAAACTTCTTTTGCCCATATCTCCTTAAATATGCGTCCTAGAGCGAAAAGGACTTTAATTCGTGACCACCCCAAAAAAATTGAAAAATCCACCCAAAACCTAAAAAAATTGAAATTTTTATATGAAAAACTTCTTTTGCCCATATCTCCTAAACTAAGCGTCCTAGAGCGAAAAGGACTTTAATTCGTGACCACCCCAAAAAAACTGAAAAATCCACCCAAAACCTAAAAAAATTTAAATTTTTATATGAAAAACTTCTTTTGCCCATATCTCCTAAACTAAGCGTCCTAGAGCGAAAAGGACTTTAATTCGTGACCACCCCAAAAAATTGAAAAATCCACCCAAAACCTAAAAAAATTGAAATTTTTATATGAAAAACTTCTTTTGCCCATATCTCCTTAAATATGCGTCCTAGAGCGAAAAGGACTTTAATTCGTGACCACCCCCAAAAAATTGAAAAATCCACCCAAAACCTAAAAAAATTGAAATATTTATATGAAAAACTTCTTTTGCCCATATCTCCTAAACTAAGCGTCCTAGAGCGAAAAGGACTTTAATTCGTGACCACCCCAAAAAATTGAAAAATCCACCCAAAGCCTAAATAAATTGAAATTTTTATATGAAAAACTTATTTTGCCCATATCTCCTTAAATATGCGTCCTAGAGCGAAAAGGACTTTAATTCGTGACTACCCCCAAAAAATTGAAAAATCCACCCAAAACCTAAAAAAATTTAAATTTTTATATGAAAAACTTCTTTTGCCCATATCTCCTTAAATATGCGTCCTAGAGCGAAAAGGACTTTAATTCGTGACTACCCCCAAAAAATTGAAAAATCCACCCAAAACCTAAAAAAATTTAAATTTTTATATGAAAAACTTCTTTTGCCCATATCTCCTTAAATATGCGTCCTAGAGCGAAAAGGACTTTAATTCGTGACTACCCCCAAAAAATTGAAAAATCCACCCAAAACCTAAAAATATTGAAATTTTATATGAAAAACTTCTTTTGCCCATATCTCCTTAAATATGCGTCCTAGAGCGAAAAGGACTTTAATTCGTGACCACCCCCAAAAAATTGAAAAATCCACCCAAAACCTAAAATTATTGAAATTTTTATATGAAAAACTTCTTTTGCCCATATCTCCTTAAATATTCGTCCTAGAGCGAAAAGGACTTTAATTCGTGACCACCCCCAAAAAATTGAAAAATCCACCCAAAACCTAAAAAAATTGAAATTTTTATATGAAAAACTTCTTTTGCCCATATCTCCTAAACTAAGCGTCCTAGAGCGAAAAGGACTTTAATTCGTGACTACCCCCAAAAAATTGAAAAATCCACCCAAAACCTAAAAAAATTGAAATTTTTATATGAAAAACTTCTTTTGCCCATATCTCCTTAAATATGCGTCCTAGAGCGAAAAGGACTTTAATTCGTGACTACCCCCAAAAAATTGAAAAATCCACCCAAAACCTAAAAAAAATTTAAATTTTTATATGAAAAACTTCTTTTGCCCATATCTCCTAAACTAAGCGTCCTAGAGCGAAAAGGACTTTAATTCGTGACTACCCCCAAAAAATTGAAAAATCCACCCAAAACCTAAAAAAATTTAAATTTTTATATGAAAAACTTCTTTTGCCCATATCTCCTTAAATATGCGTCCTAGAGCGAAAAGGACTTTAATTCGTGACTACCCCCAAAAAATTGAAAAATCCACCCAAAACCTAAAAAAATTGAAATTTTTATATGAAAAACTTCTTTTGCCCATATCTCCTTAAATATGCGTCCTAGAGCGAAAAGGACTTTAATTCGTGACTACCCCCAAAAAATTGAAAAATCCACCCAAAACCTAAAAAAATTGAAAAATCCACCCAAAACCGAAAACAATTGAAATTTTTATATGAAAAACTCCTTTTGCCCATATCTCCTAAACTAAGCGTCCTAGAGCGAAAAGGACTTTAATTCGTGACTACCCCCAAAAAATTGAAAAATCCACCCAAAACCTAAAAAAATTTAAATTTTTATATGAAAAACTTCTTTTGCCCATATCTCCTTAAATATGCGTCCTAGAGCGAAAAGGACTTTAATTCGTGACTACCCCCAAAAAATTGAAAAATCCACCCAAAACCTAAAAAAATTGAAATTTTTATATGAAAAACTTCTTTTGCCCATATCTCCTAAACTAAGCGTCCTAGAGCGAAAAGGACTTTAATTCGTGACTACCCCCAAAAAATTGAAAAATCCACCCAAAACCTAAAAAAATTTAAATTTTTATATGAAAAACTTCTTTTGCCCATATCTCCTTAAATATGCGTCCTAGAGCGAAAAGGACTTTAATTCGTGACCACACCCAAAAAACTGAAAAATCCACCCAAAACCTAAAAAAATTAAAATTTTTATATGAAAAACTTCTTATGCCCATATCTCCTTAAATATGCGTCCTAGAGCGAAAAGGACTTTAATTCGTGACTACCCCCAAAAAATTGACAAATCCACCCAAAACCTAAAAAAATTGAAATTTTTATATGAAAAACTTCTTTTGCCCATATCTCCTTAAATATGCGTCCTAGAGCGAAAAGGACTTTAATTCGTGACTACCCCCAAAAAATTGAAAAATCCACCCACAACCTAAAAAAATTTAAATTTTTGTATGAAAAACTTCTTTTGCCCATATCTCCTAAACTAAGCGTCCTAGAGCGAAAAGGACTTTAATTCGTGACTACCCCCAAAAAATTGAAAAATCCACCCAAAACCTAAAAAATTTAAATTTTTATATGAAAAACTTCTTTTGCCCATATCTCCTTAAATATGCGTCCTAGAGCGAAAAGGACTTTAATTCGTGACCACCCCCAAAAAACTGAAAAATCCACTCAAAACCTAAAAATATTGAAATTTTTATATGAAAAACTTCTTTTGCCCATATCTCCTTAAATATGCGTCCTAGAGCGAAAAGGACTTTAATTCGTGACTACCCCCAAAAAATTGAAAAATCCACCCAAAACCTAAAAAAATTGAAATTTTTATATGAAAAACTTCTTTTGCCCATATCTCCTTAAATATGCGTCCTAGACCGAAAAGGACTTTAATTCGTGACCACCCCAAAAAAATTGAAAAATCCACCCAAAACCTAAAAAAATTGAAATTTTTATATGAAAAACTTCTTTTGCCCATATCTCCTAAACTAAGCGACCTAGAGCGAATAGGACTTTAATTCGTGACCACCCCAAAAAATTGAAAAATCCACCCAAAACCTAAAAAAATTGAAATTTTTATATGAAAAACTTCTTTTGCCCATATCTCCTAAACTAAGCGTCCTAGAGCGAAAAGGACTTTAATTCGTGACTACACCAAAAAATTGCAAAATCCACCCAAAACCTAAAAAAAATTAAATTTTTATATGAAAAACTTCTTTTGCCCATATCTCCTTAAATATGCGTCCTAGAGCGAAAAGGACTTTAATTCGTGACTACCCCCAAAAAATTGAAAAATCCACCCAAAACCTAAAAAAATTGAAATTTTTATATGAAAAACTTCTTTTGCCCATATCTCCTTAAATATGCGTCCTAGAGCGAAAAGGACTTTAATTCGTGACTACCCCCAAAAAATTGAAAAATCCACCCAAAACCTAAAAAAATTTAAATTTTTATATGAAAAACTACTTTTGCCCATATCTCCTAAACTAAGCGTCCTAGAGCGAAAAGGACTTTAATTCGTGACTACCCCCAAAAAATTGAAAAATCCACCCAAAACCTAAAAAATTTTAATTTTTATATGAAAAACTTCTTTTGCCCATATCTCCTTAAATATGCGTCCTAGAGCGAAAAGGACTTTAATTCGTGACCACCCCAAAAAAATTGAAAAATCCACCCAAAACCTAAAAAAATTGAAATTTTTATATGAAAAACTTCTTTTGCCCATATCTCCTAAACTAAGCGTCCTAGAGCGAAAAGGACTTTAATTCGTGACCACCCCAAAAAATTGAAAAATCCACCCAAAACCTAAAAAAATTGAAATTTTTATATGAAAAACTTCTTTTGCCCATATCTCCTTAAATATGCGTCCTAGAGCGAAAAGGACTTTAATTCGTGACCACCCCCAAAAAATTGAAAAATCCACCCAAAACCTAAAAAAATTGAAATATTTATATGAAAAACTTCTTTTGCCCATATCTCCTAAACTAAGCGTCCTAGAGCGAAAAGGACTTTAATTCGTGACTACCCCCAAAAAATTGAAAAATCCACCCAAAACCTAAAAAAATTTAAATTTTTATATGAAAAACTTCTTTTGCCCATATCTCCTTAAATATGCGTCCTAGAGCGAAAAGGACTTTAATTCGTGACTACCCCCAAAAAATTGAAAAATCCACCCAAAACCTAAAAAAAATTAAATTTTTATATGAAAAACTTCTTTTGCCCATATCTCCTTAAATATGCGTCCTAGAGCGAAAAGGACTTTAATTCGTGACCACCCCCAAAAAACTGAAAAATCCACTCAAAACCTAAAAATATTGAAATTTTTATATGAAAAACTTCTTTTGCCCATATCTCCTTAAATATGCGTCCTAGAGCGAAAAGGACTTTAATTCGTGACCACCCCAAAAAAATTGAAAAATCCACCCAAAACCTAAAAAAATTGAAATGTTTATATGAAAAACTTCTTTTGCCCATATCTCCTTAAATATGCGTCCTAGAGCGAAAAGGACTTTAATTCGTGACTAACCCAAAAAAATTGAAAAATCCACCCAAAACCTAAAACAATTGAAATTTTTATATGAAAAACTCCTTTTGCCCATATCTCCTAAACTAAGCGTCCTAGAGCGAAAAGGACTTTAATTCGTGACTACCCCCAAAAAATTGAAAAATCCACCCAAAACCTAAAAAAATTTAAATTTTTATATGAAAAACTTCTTTTGCCCATATCTCCTTAAATATGCGTCCTAGAGCGAAAAGGACTTTAATTCGTGACTACCCCCAAAAAATTGAAAAATCCACCCAAAACCTAAAAAAATTGAAATTTTTATATGAAAAACTTCTTTTGCCCATATCTCCTAAACTAAGCGTCCTAGAGCGAAAAGGACTTTAATTCGTGACTACCCCCAAAAAATTGAAAAATCCACCCAAAACCTAAAAAAATTTAAATTTTTATATGAAAAACTTCTTTTGCCCATATCTCCTTAAATATGCGTCCTAGAGCGAAAAGGACTTTAATTCGTGACCACACCCAAAAAACTGAAAAATCCACCCAAAACCTAAAAAAATTAAAATTTTTATATGAAAAACTTCTTATGCCCATATCTCCTTAAATATGCGTCCTAGAGCGAAAAGGACTTTAATTCGTGACTACCCCCAAAAAATTGACAAATCCACCCAAAACCTAAAAAAATTGAAATTTTTATATGAAAAACTTCTTTTGCCCATATCTCCTTAAATATGCGTCCTAGAGCGAAAAGGACTTTAATTCGTGACTACCCCCAAAAAATTGAAAAATCCACCCACAACCTAAAAAAATTTAAATTTTTGTATGAAAAACTTCTTTTGCCCATATCTCCTAAACTAAGCGTCCTAGAGCGAAAAGGACTTTAATTCGTGACTACCCCCAAAAAATTGAAAAATCCACCCAAAACCTAAAAAATTTAAATTTTTATATGAAAAACTTCCTTTGCCCATATCTCCTTAAATATGCGTCCTAGAGCGAAAAGGACTTTAATTCGTGACCACCCCCAAAAAACTGAAAAATCCACTCAAAACCTAAAAATATTGAAATTTTTATATGAAAAACTTCTTTTGCCCATATCTCCTTAAATATGCGTCCTAGAGCGAAAAGGACTTTAATTCGTGACTACCCCCAAAAAATTGAAAAATCCACCCAAAACCTAAAAAAATTGAAATTTTTATATGAAAAACTTCTTTTGCCCATATCTCCTTAAATATGCGTCCTAGACCGAAAAGGACTTTAATTCGTGACCACCCCAAAAAAATTGAAAAATCCACCCAAAACCTAAAAAAATTGAAATTTTTATATGAAAAACTTCTTTTGCCCATATCTCCTAAACTAAGCGACCTAGAGCGAATAGGACTTTAATTCGTGACCACCCCAAAAAATTGAAAAATCCACCCAAAACCTAAAAAAATTGAAATTTTTATATGAAAAACTTCTTTTGCCCATATCTCCTAAACTAAGCGTCCTAGAGCGAAAAGGACTTTAATTCGTGACTACACCAAAAAATTGCAAAATCCACCCAAAACCTAAAAAAAATTAAATTTTTATATGAAAAACTTCTTTTGCCCATATCTCCTTAAATATGCGTCCTAGAGCGAAAAGGACTTTAATTCGTGACTACCCCCAAAAAATTGAAAAATCCACCCAAAACCTAAAAAAATTGAAATTTTTATATGAAAAACTTCTTTTGCCCATATCTCCTTAAATATGCGTCCTAGAGCGAAAAGGACTTTAATTCGTGACTACCCCCAAAAAATTGAAAAATCCACCCAAAACCTAAAAAAATTTAAATTTTTATATGAAAAACTTCTTTTGCCCATATCTCCTAAACTAAGCGTCCTAGAGCGAAAAGGACTTTAATTCGTGACTACCCCCAAAAAATTTAAAAATCCACCCAAAACCTAAAAAAATTTAAATTTTTATATGAAAAACTTCTTTTGCCCATATCTCCTTAAATATGCGTCCTAGAGCGAAAAGGACTTTAATTCGTGACCACCCCAAAAAAATTGAAAAATCCACCCAAAACCTAAAAAAATTGAAATTTTTATATGAAAAACTTCTTTTGCCCATATCTCCTAAACTAAGCGTCCTAGAGCGAAAAGGACTTTAATTCGTGACCACCCCAAAAAAACTGAAAAATCCACCCAAAACCTAAAAAAATTTAAATTTTTATATGAAAAACTTCTTTTGCCCATATCTCCTAAACTAAGCGTCCTAGAGCGAAAAGGACTTTAATTCGTGACCACCCCAAAAAATTGAAAAATCCACCCAAAACCTAAAAAAATTGAAATTTTTATATGAAAAACTTCTTTTGCCCATATCTCCTTAAATATGCGTCCTAGAGCGAAAAGGACTTTAATTCGTGACCACCCCCAAAAAATTGAAAAATCCACCCAAAACCTAAAAAAATTGAAATATTTATATGAAAAACTTCTTTTGCCCATATCTCCTAAACTAAGCGTCCTAGAGCGAAAAGGACTTTAATTCGTGACCACCCCAAAAAATTGAAAAATCCACCCAAAGCCTAAATAAATTGAAATTTTTATATGAAAAACTTATTTTGCCCATATCTCCTTAAATATGCGTCCTAGAGCGAAAAGGACTTTAATTCGTGACTACCCCCAAAAAATTGAAAAATCCACCCAAAACCTAAAAAAATTTAAATTTTTATATGAAAAACTTCTTTTGCCCATATCTCCTTAAATATGCGTCCTAGAGCGAAAAGGACTTTAATTCGTGACTACCCCCAAAAAATTGAAAAATCCACCCAAAACCTAAAAAAATTTAAATTTTTATATGAAAAACTTCTTTTGCCCATATCTCCTTAAATATGCGTCCTAGAGCGAAAAGGACTTTAATTCGTGACTACCCCCAAAAAATTGAAAAATCCACCCAAAACCTAAAAATATTGAAATTTTATATGAAAAACTTCTTTTGCCCATATCTCCTTAAATATGCGTCCTAGAGCGAAAAGGACTTTAATTCGTGACCACCCCCAAAAAATTGAAAAATCCACCCAAAACCTAAAATTATTGAAATTTTTATATGAAAAACTTCTTTTGCCCATATCTCCTTAAATATTCGTCCTAGAGCGAAAAGGACTTTAATTCGTGACCACCCCCAAAAAATTGAAAAATCCACCCAAAACCTAAAAAAATTGAAATTTTTATATGAAAAACTTCTTTTGCCCATATCTCCTAAACTAAGCGTCCTAGAGCGAAAAGGACTTTAATTCGTGACTACCCCCAAAAAATTGAAAAATCCACCCAAAACCTAAAAAAATTGAAATTTTTATATGAAAAACTTCTTTTGCCCATATCTCCTTAAATATGCGTCCTAGAGCGAAAAGGACTTTAATTCGTGACTACCCCCAAAAAATTGAAAAATCCACCCAAAACCTAAAAAAAATTTAAATTTTTATATGAAAAACTTCTTTTGCCCATATCTCCTAAACTAAGCGTCCTAGAGCGAAAAGGACTTTAATTCGTGACTACCCCCAAAAAATTGAAAAATCCACCCAAAACCTAAAAAAATTTAAATTTTTATATGAAAAACTTCTTTTGCCCATATCTCCTTAAATATGCGTCCTAGAGCGAAAAGGACTTTAATTCGTGACTACCCCCAAAAAATTGAAAAATCCACCCAAAACCTAAAAAAATTGAAATTTTTATATGAAAAACTTCTTTTGCCCATATCTCCTTAAATATGCGTCCTAGAGCGAAAAGGACTTTAATTCGTGACTACCCCCAAAAAATTGAAAAATCCACCCAAAACCTAAAAAAATTGAAAAATCCACCCAAAACCTAAAACAATTGAAATTTTTATATGAAAAACTCCTTTTGCCCATATCTCCTAAACTAAGCGTCCTAGAGCGAAAAGGACTTTAATTCGTGACTACCCCCAAAAAATTGAAAAATCCACCCAAAACCTAAAAAAATTTAAATTTTTATATGAAAAACTTCTTTTGCCCATATCTCCTTAAATATGCGTCCTAGAGCGAAAAGGACTTTAATTCGTGACTACCCCCAAAAAATTGAAAAATCCACCCAAAACCTAAAAAAATTGAAATTTTTATATGAAAAACTTCTTTTGCCCATATCTCCTAAACTAAGCGTCCTAGAGCGAAAAGGACTTTAATTCGTGACTACCCCCAAAAAATTGAAAAATCCACCCAAAACCTAAAAAAATTTAAATTTTTATATGAAAAACTTCTTTTGCCCATATCTCCTTAAATATGCGTCCTAGAGCGAAAAGGACTTTAATTCGTGACCACACCCAAAAAACTGAAAAATCCACCCAAAACCTAAAAAAATTAAAATTTTTATATGAAAAACTTCTTATGCCCATATCTCCTTAAATATGCGTCCTAGAGCGAAAAGGACTTTAATTCGTGACTACCCCCAAAAAATTGACAAATCCACCCAAAACCTAAAAAAATTGAAATTTTTATATGAAAAACTTCTTTTGCCCATATCTCCTTAAATATGCGTCCTAGAGCGAAAAGGACTTTAATTCGTGACTACCCCCAAAAAATTGAAAAATCCACCCACAACCTAAAAAAATTTAAATTTTTGTATGAAAAACTTCTTTTGCCCATATCTCCTAAACTAAGCGTCCTAGAGCGAAAAGGACTTTAATTCGTGACTACCCCCAAAAAATTGAAAAATCCACCCAAAACCTAAAAAATTTAAATTTTTATATGAAAAACTTCTTTTGCCCATATCTCCTTAAATATGCGTCCTAGAGCGAAAAGGACTTTAATTCGTGACCACCCCCAAAAAACTGAAAAATCCACTCAAAACCTAAAAATATTGAAATTTTTATATGAAAAACTTCTTTTGCCCATATCTCCTTAAATATGCGTCCTAGAGCGAAAAGGACTTTAATTCGTGACTACCCCCAAAAAATTGAAAAATCCACCCAAAACCTAAAAAAATTGAAATTTTTATATGAAAAACTTCTTTTGCCCATATCTCCTTAAATATGCGTCCTAGACAGAAAAGGACTTTAATTCGTGACCACCCCAAAAAAATTGAAAAATCCACCCAAAACCTAAAAAAATTGAAATTTTTATATGAAAAACTTCTTTTGCCCATATCTCCTAAACTAAGCGACCTAGAGCGAATAGGACTTTAATTCGTGACCACCCCAAAAAATTGAAAAATCCACCCAAAACCTAAAAAAATTGAAATTTTTATATGAAAAACTTCTTTTGCCCATATCTCCTAAACTAAGCGTCCTAGAGCGAAAAGGACTTTAATTCGTGACTACACCAAAAAATTGCAAAATCCACCCAAAACCTAAAAAAAATTAAATTTTTATATGAAAAACTTCTTTTGCCCATATCTCCTTAAATATGCGTCCTAGAGCGAAAAGGACTTTAATTCGTGACTACCCCCAAAAAATTGAAAAATCCACCCAAAACCTAAAAAAATTGAAATTTTTATATGAAAAACTTCTTTTGCCCATATCTCCTTAAATATGCGTCCTAGAGCGAAAAGGACTTTAATTCGTGACTACCCCCAAAAAATTGAAAAATCCACCCAAAACCTAAAAAAATTTAAATTTTTATATGAAAAACTACTTTTGCCCATATCTCCTAAACTAAGCGTCCTAGAGCGAAAAGGACTTTAATTCGTGACTACCCCCAAAAAATTGAAAAATCCACCCAAAACCTAAAAAATTTTAATTTTTATATGAAAAACTTCTTTTGCCCATATCTCCTTAAATATGCGTCCTAGAGCGAAAAGGACTTTAATTCGTGACCACCCCAAAAAAATTGAAAAATCCACCCAAAACCTAAAAAAATTGAAATTTTTATATGAAAAACTTCTTTTGCCCATATCTCCTAAACTAAGCGTCCTAGAGCGAAAAGGACTTTAATTCGTGACCACCCCAAAAAATTGAAAAATCCACCCAAAACCTAAAAAAATTGAAATTTTTATATGAAAAACTTCTTTTGCCCATATCTCCTTAAATATGCGTCCTAGAGCGAAAAGGACTTTAATTCGTGACCACCCCCAAAAAATTGAAAAATCCACCCAAAACCTAAAAAAATTGAAATATTTATATGAAAAACTTCTTTTGCCCATATCTCCTAAACTAAGCGTCCTAGAGCGAAAAGGACTTTAATTCGTGACTACCCCCAAAAAATTGAAAAATCCACCCAAAACCTAAAAAAATTTAAATTTTTATATGAAAAACTTCTTTTGCCCATATCTCCTTAAATATGCGTCCTAGAGCGAAAAGGACTTTAATTCGTGACTACCCCCAAAAAATTGAAAAATCCACCCAAAACCTAAAAAAAATTAAATTTTTATATGAAAAACTTCTTTTGCCCATATCTCCTTAAATATGCGTCCTAGAGCGAAAAGGACTTTAATTCGTGACCACCCCCAAAAAACTGAAAAATCCACTCAAAACCTAAAAATATTGAAATTTTTATATGAAAAACTTCTTTTGCCCATATCTCCTTAAATATGCGTCCTAGAGCGAAAAGGACTTTAATTCGTGACTACCCCCAAAAAATTGAAAAATCCACCCAAAACCTAAAAAAAATTTAAATTTTTATATGAAAAACTTCTTTTGCCCATATCTCCTAAACTAAGCGTCCTAGAGCGAAAAGGACTTTAATTCGTGACTACCCCCAAAAAATTTAAAAATCCACCCAAAACCTAAAAAAATTGAAATTTTTATATGAAAAACTTCTTTTGCCCATATCTCCTTAAATATGCGTCCTAGAGCGAAAAGGACTTTAATTCGTGACTACCCCCAAAAAATTGAAAAATCCACCCAAAACCTAAAAAACTTTAAATTTTTATATCAAAAACTTCTTTTGCCCATATCTCCTTAAATATGCGTCCTAGAGCGAAAAGGACTTTAATTCGTGACCACCCCAAAAAAATTGAAAAATCCACCCAAAACCTAAAAAAATTGAAATGTTTATATGAAAAACTTCTTTTGCCCATTTCTCCTTAAATATGCGTCCTAGAGCGAAAAGGACTTTAATTCGTGACTACCCCAAAAAAATTGAAAAATCCACCCAAAACCTAAAAAAATTTAAATTTTTATATGAAAAACTTCTTTTGCCCATATCTCCTAAACTAAGCGTCCTAGAGCGAAAAGGACTTTAATTCGTGACTACCCCCAAAAAATTGAAAAATCCACCCAAAACCTAAAAAAATTTAAATTTTTATATGAAAAACTTCTTTTGCCCATATCTCCTTAAATATGCGTCCTAGAGCGAAAAGGACTTTAATTCGTGACCACCCCCAAAAAATTGAAAAATCCACCCAAAACCTAAAAAAATTGAAATTTTTATATGAAAAACTTCTTTTGCCCATATCTCCTAAACTAAGCGTCCTAGAGCGAAAAGGACTTTAATTCGTGACTACCCCCAAAAAATTGAAAAATCCACCCAAAACCTAAAAAAATTTAAATTTTTATATGAAAAACTTCTTTTGCCCATATCTCCTTAAATATGCGTCCTAGAGCGAAAAGGACTTTAATTCGTGACCACACCCAAAAAATTGAAAAATCCACCCAAAACCTAAAAAAATTTAAATTTTTATATGAAAAACTTCTTTTGCCCATATCTCCTTAAATATGCGTCCTAGAGCGAAAAGGACTTTAATTCGTGACCACCCCCAAAAAATTGCAAAATCCACCCAAAACCTAAAAAAATTTAAATTTTTATATGAAAAACTTCTTTTGCCCATATCTCCTTAAATATGCGTCCTAGAGCGAAAAGGACTTTAATTCGTGACCACCCCCAAAAAATTGAAAAATCCACCCAAAACCTAAAAAAATTGAAATTTTTATATGGAAAACTTCTTTTGCCCATATCTCCTAAACTAAGCGTCCTATAGCGAAAAGGACTTTAATTCGTGACTACCCCCAAAAAATTGAAAAATCCACCCAAAACCTAAAAAAATTGAAATTTTTATATGAAAAACTTCTTTTGCCCATATCTCCTAAACTAAGCGTCCTAGAGCGAAAAGGACTTTAATTCGTGACTACCCCCAAAAAATTGAAAAATCCACCCAAAACCTAAAAAAATTTAAATTTTTATATGAAAAACTTCTTTTGCCCATATCTCCTAAACTAAGCGTCCTAGAACGAAAAGGACTTTAATTCGTGACCACCCCAAAAAAATTGAAAAATCCACACAAAACCTAAAAAAATTGAAATTTTTATATGAAAAACTTCTTTTGCCCATATCTCCTTAAATATGCGTCCTAGAGCGAAAAGGACTTTAATTCGTGACCATCCACAAAAAGTTGAAAAATCCACCCAAAACCTAAAAAAATTGAAATTTTTATATGAAAAACTTCTTTTGCCCATATCTCCTAAACTAAGCGTCCTAGAGCGAAAAGGACTTTAATTCGTGACCACCCCAAAAAATTGAAAAATCCACCCAAAACCTAAAAAAATTGAAATTTTTATATGAAAAACTTCTTTTGCCCATATCTCCTTAAATATGCGTCCTAGAGCGAAAAGGACTTTAATTCGTGACCACCCCCAAAAAATTGAAAAATCCACCCAAAACCTAAAAAAATTGAAATTTTTATATGAAAAACTTCTTTTGCCCATATCTCCTAAACTAAGCGTCCTAGAGCGAAAAGGACTTTAATTCGTGACTACCCCCAAAAAATTGAAAAATCCACCCAAAACCTAAAAAAATTGAAATTTTTATATGAAAAACTTCTTTTGCCCATATCTCCTTAAATATGCGTCCTAGAGCGAAAAGGACTTTAATTCGTGACTACCCCCAAAAAATTGAAAAATCCACCCAAAACCTAAAAAAAATTAAATTTTTATATGAAAAACTTCTTTTGCCCATATCTCCTTAAATATGCGTCCTAGAGCGAAAAGGACTTTAATTCGTGACTACCCCCAAAAAATTGAAAAACCACCCAAAACCTAAAAAAATTGAAATTTTTATATGAAAAACTTCTTTTGCCCATATCTCCTTAAATATGCGTCCTAGAGCGAAAAGGACTTTAATTCGTGACTACCCCCAAAAAATTGAAAAATCCACCCAAAACCTAAAAAAAATTAAATTTTTATATGAAAAACTTCTTTTGCCCATATCTCCTTAAATATGCGTCCTAGAGCGAAAAGGACTTTAATTCGTGACTACCCCCAAAAAATTGAAAAATCCACCCAAAACCTAAAAAAAATTAAATTTTTATATGAAAAACTTCTTTTGCCCATATCTCCTTAAATATGCGTCCTAGAGCGAAAAGGACTTTAATTCGTGACTACCCCCAAAAAATTGAAAAATCCACCCAAAACCAAAAATTATTGAAATTTTTATATGAAAAACTTCTTTTGCCCATATCTCCTTAAATATGCGTCCTAGAGCGAAAAGGACTTTAATTCGTGACCACCCCCAAAAAATTGAAAAATCCACCCAAAACCCTAAAATTATTGCAATTTTTATATGAAAAACTTCTTTTGCCCATATCTCCTTAAATATGCGTCCTAGAGCGAAAAGGACTTTAATTCGTGACTACCCCCAAAAAATTGAAAAATCCACCCAAAACCTAAAAAAAATTTAAATTTTTATATGAAAAACTTCTTTTGCCCATATCTCCTAAACTAAGCGTCCTAGAGCGAAAAGGACTTTAATTCGTGACTACCCCCAAAAAATTTAAAAATCCACCCAAAACCTAAAAAAATTGAAATTTTTATATGAAAAACTTCTTTTGCCCATATCTCCTTAAATATGCGTCCTAGAGCGAAAAGGACTTTAATTCGTGACTACCCCCAAAAAATTGATAAATCCACCCAAAACCTAAAAAAATTGAAATTTTTATATGAAAAACTTCTTTTGCCCATATCTCCTAAACTAAGCGTCCTAGAGCGAAAAGGACTTTAATTCGTGACTACCCCCAAAAAATTGAAAAATCCACCCAAAACCTAAAAAAATTTAAATTTTTATATCAAAAACTTCTTTTGCCCATATCTCCTTAAATATGCGTCCTAGAGCGAAAAGGACTTTAATTCGTGACCACCCCAAAAAAATTGAAAAATCCACCCAAAACCTAAAAAAATTGAAATGTTTATATGAAAAACTTCTTTTGCCCATTTCTCCTTAAATATGCGTCCTAGAGCGAAAAGGACTTTAATTCGTGACTACCCCAAAAAAATTGAAAAATCCACCCAAAACCTAAAAAAATTGAAATTTTTATATGAAAAACTTCTTTTGCCCATATCTCCTAAACTAAGCGTCCTAGAGCGAAAAGGACTTTAATTCGTGACTACCCCCAAAAAATTGAAAAATCCACCCAAAACCTAAAAAAATTTAAATTTTTATATGAAAAACTTCTTTTGCCCATATCTCCTTAAATATGCGTCCTAGAGCGAAAAGGACTTTAATTCGTGACCACCCCCAAAAAATTGAAAAATCCACCCAAAACCTAAAAAAATTGAAATTTTTATATGAAAAACTTCTTTTGCCCATATCTTCTAAACTAAGCGTCCTAGAGCGAAAAGGACTTTAATTCGTGACTACCCCCAAAAAATTGAAAAATCCACCCAAAACCTAAAAAAATTTAAATTTTTATATGAAAAACTTCTTTTGCCCATATCTCCTTAAATATGCGTCCTAGAGCGAAAAGGACTTTAATTCGTGACCACACACAAAAAATTGAAAAATCCACCCAAAACCTAAAAAAATTTAAATTTTTATATGAAAAACTTCTTTTGCCCATATCTCCTTAAATATGCGTCCTAGAGCGAAAAGGACTTTAATTCGTGACCACCCCCAAAAAATTGCAAAATCCACCCAAAACCTAAAAAAATTTAAATTTTTATATGAAAAACTTCTTTTGCCCATATCTCCTTAAATATGCGTCCTAGAGCGAAAAGGACTTTAATTCGTGACCACCCCCAAAAAATTGAAAAATCCACCCAAAACCTAAAAAAATTGAAATTTTTATATGGAAAACTTCTTTTGCCCATATCTCCTAAACTAAGCGTCCTATAGCGAAAAGGACTTTAATTCGTGACTACCCCCAAAAAATTGAAAAATCCACCCAAAACCTAAAAAAATTGAAATTTTTATATGAAAAACTTCTTTTGCCCATATCTCCTAAACTAAGCGTCCTAGAGCGAAAAGGACTTTAATTCGTGACTACCCCCAAAAAATTGAAAAATCCACCCAAAACCTAAAAAAATTTAAATTTTTATATGAAAAACTTCTTTTGCCCATATCTCCTAAACTAAGCGTCCTAGAACGAAAAGGACTTTAATTCGTGACCACCCCAAAAAAATTGAAAAATCCACCCAAAACCTAAAAAAATTGAAATTTTTATATGAAAAACTTCTTTTGCCCATATCTCCTTAAATATGCGTCCTAGAGCGAAAAGGACTTTAATTCGTGACCATCCACAAAAAGTTGAAAAATCCACCCAAAACCTAAAAAAATTGAAATTTTTATATGAAAAACTTCTTTTGCCCATATCTCCTAAACTAAGCGTCCTAGAGCGAAAAGGACTTTAATTCGTGACCACCCCCAAAAAATTGAAAAATCCACCCAAAACCTAAAAAAATTGAAATTTTTATATGAAAAACTTCTTTTGCCCATATCTCCTTAAATATGCGTCCTAGAGCGAAAAGGACTTTAATTCGTGACCACCCCCAAAAAATTGAAAAATCCACCCAAAACCTAAAAAAATTGAAATTTTTATATGAAAAACTTCTTTTGCCCATATCTCCTAAACTAAGCGTCCTAGAGCGAAAAGGACTTTAATTCGTGACTACCCCCAAAAAATTGAAAAATCCACCCAAAACCTAACAAAAATTTAAATTTTTATATGAAAAACTTCTTTTGCCCATATCTCCTTAAATATGCGTCCTAGAGAGAAAAGGACTTTAATTCGTGACTACCCCCAAAAAATTGAAAAATCCACCCAAAACCTAAAAAAATTGAAATTTTTATATGAAAAACTTCTTTTGCCCATATCTCCTTAAATATGCGTCCTAGAGCGAAAAGGACTTTAATTCGTGACCACCCAAAAAAATTGAAAAATCCACCCAAAACCTATAAAAATTGAAATTTTTATATGAAAAACTTCTTTTGCCCATATCTCCTTAAATATGCGTCCTAGAGCGAAAAGGACTTTAATTCGTGACTACCCCCAAAAAATTGAAAAACCACCCAAAACCTAAAAAAATTTAAATTTTTATATGAAAAACTTCTTTTGCCCATATCTCCTTAAATATGCGTCCTAGAGCGAAAAGGACTTTAATTCGTGACTACCCCCAAAAAATTGAAAAATCCACCCAAAACCTAAAAAAAATTAAATTTTTATATGAAAAACTTCTTTTGCCCATATCTCCTTAAATATGCGTCCTAGAGCGAAAAGGACTTTAATTCGTGACTACCCCCAAAAAATTGAAAAATCCACCCAAAACCTAAAAAAAATTAAATTTTTATATGAAAAACTTCTTTTGCCCATATCTCCTTAAATATGCGTCCTAGAGCGAAAAGGACTTTAATTCGTGACTACCCCCAAAAAATTGAAAAATCCACCCAAAACCAAAAATTATTGAAATTTTTATATGAAAAACTTCTTTTGCCCATATCTCCTTAAATATGCGTCCTAGAGCGAAAAGGACTTTAATTCGTGACCACCCCCAAAAAATTGAAAAATCCACCCAAAACCCTAAAATTATTGCAATTTTTATATGAAAAACTTCTTTTGCCCATATCTCCTTAAATATGCGTCCTAGAGCGAAAAGGACTTTAATTCGTGACCACCCATAAAAAGTTGAAAAATCCACCCAAAACCTAAAAAAATTTAAATTTTTATATGAAAAACTTGTTTTGCCCATATCTCCTTAAATATGCGTCCTAGAGCGAAAAGGACTTTAATTCGTGACCACCCATAAAAAGTTGAAAAATCCACCCAAAACCTAAAAAAATTTAAATTTTTATATGAAAAACTTCTTTTGCCCATATCTCCTTAAATATGCGTCCTAGAGCGAAAAGGACTTTAATTCGTGACCACCCCCAAAAAATTGAAAAATCCACCCAAAACCTAAAATTATTGAAATTTTTATATGAAAAACTTCTTTTGCCCATATCTCCTTAAATATGCGTCCTAGAGCGAAAAGGACTTTAATTCGTGACCACCCACAAAAAGTTGTAAAATCCACCCAAAACCTAAAAAAATTGAAATTTTTATATAAAAAACTTCTTTTGCCCATATCTCCTTAAATATGCGTCCTAGAGCGAAAAGGACTTTAATTCGTGACCACCCCAAAAAAATTGAAAAATCCACCCAAAACCTAAAAAAATTTAAATTTTTATATGAAAAACTTCTTTTGCCATATCTCCTAAACTAAGCGTCCTAGAGCGAAAAGGACTTTAATTCGTGACTACTCCCAAAAAATTGAAAAATCCACCCAAAACCTAAAAAAATTGAAATTTTTATATGAAAAACTTCTTTTGCCCATATCTCCTAAACTAAGCGTCCTAGAGCGAAAAGGACTTTAATTCGTGACTACCCCCAAAAAATTGAAAAATCCACCCAAAACCTAAAAAAATTGATATTTTTATATGAAAAACTTCTTTTGCCCATATCTCCTTAAATATGCGTCCTAGAGCGAAAAGGACTTTAATTCGTGACTACCCCCAAAAAATTGAAAAATCCACCCAAAACCTAAAAAAAATTAAATTTTTATATGAAAAACTTCTTTTGCCCATATCTCCTTAAATATGCGTCCTAGAGCGAAAAGGACTTTAATTCGTGACTACCCCCAAAAAATTGAAAAACCACCCAAAACCTAAAAAAATTGAAATTTTTATATGAAAAACTTCTTTTGCCCATATCTCCTTAAATATGCGTCCTAGAGCGAAAAGGACTTTAATTCGTGACCACCCCCAAAAAATTGAAAAATCCACCCAAAACCTAAAATTATTGAAATTTTTATATGAAAAACTTCTTTTGCATATATCTCCTTAAATATGCGTCCTAGAGCGAAAAGGACTTTAATTCGTGACTACCCCCAAAAAATTGAAAAATCCACCCAAAACCTAAAAAAATTTAAATTTTTATATGAAAAACTTCTTTTGCCCATATCTCCTAAACTAAGCGTCCTAGAGCGAAAAGGACTTTAATTCGTGACTACCCCCAAAAAATTGAAAAATCCACCCAAAACCTAAAAAAATTTAAATTTTTATATGAAAAAAAAAAATTGAAAAATCCACCCAAAACCTAAAATAATTGAAATTTTTATATGAAAAACTTCTTTTGCCCATATCTCCTTAAATATGCGTCCTAGAGCGAAAAGGACTTTGATTCGTGACCACCCCCAAAAAATTGAAAAATCCACCCAAAACCTAAAAATATTGAAATTTTTATATGAAAAACTTCTTTTGCCCATATCTCCTTAAATATGCGTCCTAGAGCGAAAAGGACGTTAATTCGTGACCTCCCCAAAAAAATTGAAAACCTAAAAAAATTGAAATTTTTATATGAAAACCTTCTTTTGCCCATATCTCCTTAAATATGCGTCCTAGAGCGAAAAGGACTTTAATTCGTGACCACCCCCAAAAAATTGAAAAATCCACCCAAAACCTAAAATTATTGAAATTTTTATATGAAAAACTTCTTTTGCCCATATCTCCTTAAATATGCGTCCTAGAGCGAAAAGGACTTTAATTCGTGACTACCCCAAAAAATTGAAAAATCCACCCAAAACCTAAAAAAATTTAAATTTTTATATGAAAAACTTCTTTTGCCCATATCTCCTAAACTAAGCGTCCTAGAGCGAAAAGAACTTTAATTCGTGACTACCCCCAAAAAATTGAAAAATCCACCCAAAACCTAAAAAAATTTAAATTTTTATATGAAAAACTTCTTTTGCCCATATCTCCTAAACTAAGCGTCCTAGAGCGAAAAGGACTTTAATTCGTGACTACCCCCAAAAATTTGAAAAATCCACCCAAAACCTAAAAAAATTTACATTTTTATATGAAAAACTTCTTTTGCCCATATCTCCTTAAATATGCGTCCTAGAGCGAAAAGGACTTTAATTCGTGACCACCCACAAAAAGTTGAAAAATCCACCCAAAACCTAAAAAAATTTAAATTTTTATATGAAAAACTTCTTTTGCCCATATCTCCTTAAATATGCGTCCTAGAGCGAAAAGGACTTTAATTCGTGACTACCCCCAAAAAATTGAAAAATCCACCCAAAACCTAAAAAAAATTTAATTTTTTTTATGAAAAACTTCTTTTGCCCATATCTCCTAAACTAAGCGTCCTAGAGCGAAAAGGACTTTAATTCGTGACTACCCCCAAAAAATTGAAAAATCCACCCAAAACCGAAAAAAATGAAATTTTTATATGAAAAACTTCTTTTGCCCATATCTCCTAAACTAAGCGTGCTAGAGCGAAAAGGACTTTAATTCGTGACCACCCCAAAAAAAATTGCAAAATCCACCCAAAACCTAAAAAAATTGAAATTTTTATATGAAAAACTTCTTTTGCCCATATCTCCTTAAATATGCGTCCTAGAGCGAAAAGGACTTTAATTCGTGACCACCCCCAAAAAATTGAAAAATCCACCCAAAACCTAAAAAAAATTTAATTTTTTTTATGAAAAACTTCTTTTGCCCATATCTCCTAAACTAAGCGTCCTAGAGCGAAAAGGACTTTAATTCGTGACTACCCCCAAAAAATTGAAAAATCCACCCAAAACCGAAAAAAATGAAATTTTTATATGAAAAACTTCTTTTGCCCATATCTCCTTAAATATGCGTCCTAGAGCGAAAAGGACTTTAATTCGTGACTACCCCCAAAAAATTGAAAAATCCACCCAAAACCTAAAAAAAATTAAATTTTTATATGAAAAACTTCTTTTGCCCATATCTCCTTAAATATGCGTCCTAGAGCGAAAAGGACTTTAATTCGTGACCACCCCCAAAAAATTGAAAAATCCACCCAAAACCTAAAAAATTGAAATTTTTATATGCAAAACTTCTTTTGCCCATATCTCCTTAAATATGCGTCCTAGAGCGAAAAGGACTTTAATTCGTGACCACCCCCAAAAAATTGAAAAATCCACCCAAAACCTAAAAAAATTTAAATTTTTATATGAAAAACTTCTTTTGCCCATATCTCCTAAACTAAGCGTCCTAGAGCGAAAAGGACTTTAATTCGTGACCACCCCAAAAAATTGAAAAATCCACCCAAAACCTAAAAAAATTGAAATTTTTATATGAAAAACTTCTTTTGCCCATATCTCCTTAAATATGCGTCCTAGAGCGAAAAGGACTTTAATTCGTGACCACCCAAAAAAAGTTGAAAAATCCACCCAAAACCTAAAAAAATTGAAATTTTTATATGAAAAACTTCTTTTGCCCATATCTCCTAAACTAAGCGTCCTAGAGCGAAAAGGACTTTAATTCGTGACCACCCCCAAAAAATTGAAAAATCCACCCAAAACCTAAAATTATTGAAATTTTTATATGAAAAACTTCTTTTGCCCATATCTCCTTAAATATGCGTCCTAGAACGAAAAGGACTTTAATTCGTGACCACCCTCATAAAATTGAAAAATCCACCCAAAACCTAAAAAAATTGAATTTTTTATATGAAAAACTTCTTTTGCCCATATCTCCTAAACTAAGCGTCCTAGAGCGAAAAGGACTTTAATTCGTGACCACCCCAAAAAATTGAAAATCCACCCAAAACCTAAAAAAATTGAAATTTTTATATGAGAAACTTCTTTTGCCCATATCTCCTTAAATATGCGTCCTAGAGCGAAAAGGACTTTAATTCGTGACCACCCACAAAAAGTTGAAAAATCCACCCAAAACCTAAAAAAATTGAAATTTTTATATGAAAAACTTCTTTTGCCCATATCTCCTAAACTAAGCGTCCTAGAGCGAAAAGGACTTTAATTCGTGACCACCCCCAAAAAATTGAAAAATCCACCCAAAACCTAAAAAAATTTAAATTTTTATATGAAAAACTTCTTTTGCCCATATCTCCTAACCTAAGCGTCCTAGAGCGAAAAGGACTTTAATTCGTGACCACCCCAAAAAATTGAAAAATCCACCCAAAAACCTAAAAAAATTTAAATTTTTATATGAAAAACTTCTTTTGCCCATATCTCCTAAACTAAGCGTCCTAGAGCGAAAAGGACTTTAATTCGTGACTACCCCCAAAAAATTGAAAAATCCACCCAAAACCTAAAAAAATTGAAATTTTTATATGAAAAACTTCTTTTGCCCATATCTCCTTAAATATGCGTCCTAGAGCGAAAAGGACTTTAATTCGTGACCACCCATAAAAAGTTGAAAAATCCACCCAAAACCTAAAAAAAATTAAATTTTTATATGAAAAACTTGTTTTGCCCATATCTCCTTAAATATGCGTCCTAGAGCGAAAAGGACTTTAATTCGTGACCACCCATAAAAAGTTGAAAAATCCACCCAAAACCTAAAAAAATTTAAATTTTTATATGAAAAACTTCTTTTGCCCATATCTCCTTAAATATGCGTCCTAGAGCGAAAAGGACTTTAATTCGTGACCACCCCCAAAAAATTGAAAAATCCACCCAAAACCTAAAATTATTGAAATTTTTATATGAAAAACTTCTTTTGCCCATATCTCCTTAAATATGCGTCCTAGAGCGAAAAGGACTTTAATTCGTGACCACCCACAAAAAGTTGAAAAATCCACCCAAAACCTAAAAAAATTGAAATTTTTATATAAAAAACTTCTTTTGCCCATATCTCCTTAAATATGCGTCCTAGAGCGAAAAGGACTTTAATTCGTGACCACCCCAAAAAAATTGAAAAATCCACCCAAAACCTAAAAAAATTGAAATTTTTATATGAAAAACTTCTTTTGCCCATATCTCCTAAACTAAGCGTCCTAGAGCGAAAAGGACTTTAATTCGTGACTACCCCCAAAAAATTGAAAAATCCACCCAAAACCTAAAAAAATTGATATTTTTATATGAAAAACTTCTTTTGCCCATATCTCCTTAAATATGCGTCCTAGAGCGAAAAGGACTTTAATTCGTGACTACCCCCAAAAAATTGAAAAATCCACCCAAAACCTAAAAAAAATTAAATTTTTATATGAAAAACTTCTTTTGCCCATATCTCCTTAAATATGCGTCCTAGAGCGAAAAGGACTTTCATTCGTGACTACCCCCAAAAAATTGAAAAACCACCCAAAACCTAAAAAAATTGAAATTTTTATATGAAAAACTTCTTTTGCCCATATCTCCTTAAATATGCGTCCTAGAGCGAAAAGGACTTTAATTCGTGACCACCCCCAAAAAATTGAAAAATCCACCCAAAACCTAAAATTATTGAAATTTTTATATGAAAAACTTCTTTTGCATATATCTCCTTAAATATGCGTCCTAGAGCGAAAAGGACTTTAATTCGTGACTACCCCAAAAAATTGAAAAATCCACCCAAAACCTAAAAAAATTGAAACTTTTATATGAAAAACTTCTTTTGCCCATATCTCCTTAAATATGCGTCCTAGAGCGAAAAGGACTTTCATTCGTGACTACCCCCAAAAAATTGAAAAACCACCCAAAACCTAAAAAAATTGAAATTTTTATATGAAAAACTTCTTTTGCCCATATCTCCTAAACTAAGCGTCCTAGAGCGAAAAGGACTTTAATTCGTGACTACCCCCAAAAAATTGAAAAATCCACCCAAAACCTAAAAAAATTTAAATTTTTATATGAAAAACTTCTTTTGCCCATATCTCCTTAAATATGCGTCCTAGAGCGAAAAGGACTTTAATTCGTGACCACCCCAAAAAAATTGAAAAATCCACCCAAAACCTAAAAAAATTGAAATGTTTATATGAAAAACTTCTTTTGCCCATATCTCCTTAAATATGCGTCCTAGAGCGAAAAGGACTTTAATTCGTGACCACCCACAAAAAGTTTAAAAATATACCCAAAACCTAAAAAAATTTAAATTTTTATATGAAAAAAAAAAATTGAAAAATCCACCCAAAACCTAAAATAATTGAAATTTTTATATGAAAAACTTCTTTTGCCCATATCTCCTTAAATATGCGTCCTAGAGCGAAAAGGACTTTGATTCGTGACCACCCCCAAAAAATTGAAAAATCCACCCAAAACCTAAAAATATTGAAATTTTTATATGAAAAACTTCTTTTGCCCATATCTCCTTAAATATGCGTCCTAGAGCGAAAAGGACGTTAATTCGTGACCTCCCCAAAAAAATTGAAAACCTAAAAAAATTGACATTTTTATATGAAAACCTTCTTTTGCCCATATCTCCTTAAATATGCGTCCTAGAGCGAAAAGGACTTTAATTCGTGACCACCCCCAAAAAATTGAAAAATCCACCCAAAACCTAAAATTATTGAAATTTTTATATGAAAAACTTCTTTTGCCCATATCTCCTTAAATATGCGTCCTAGAGCGAAAAGGACTTTAATTCGTGACTACCCCAAAAAATTGAAAAATCCACCCAAAACCTAAAAAAATTTAAATTTTTATATGAAAAACTTCTTTTGCCCATATCTCCTAAACTAAGCGTCCTAGAGCGAAAAGAACTTTAATTCGTGACTACCCCCAAAAAATTGAAAAATCCACCCAAAACCTAAAAAAATTTAAATTTTTATATGAAAAACTTCTTTTGCCCATATCTCCTAAACTAAGCGTCCTAGAGCGAAAAGGACTTTAATTCGTGACTACCCCCAAAAATTTGAAAAATCCACCCAAAACCTAAAAAAATTTAAATTTTTATATGAAAAACTTCTTTTGCCCATATCTCCTTAAATATGCGTCCTAGAGCGAAAAGGACTTTAATTCGTGACCACCCACAAAAAGTTGAAAAATCCACCCAAAACCTAAAAAAATTGAAATTTTTATATGAAAAACTTCTTTTGCCCATATCTCCTTAAATATGCGTCCTAGAGCGAAAAGGACTTTAATTCGTGACTACCCCCAAAAAATTGAAAAATCCACCCAAAACCTAAAAAAAATTTAATTTTTTTTATGAAAAACTTCTTTTGCCCATATCTCCTAAACTAAGCGTCCTAGAGCGAAAAGGACTTTAATTCGTGACTACCCCCAAAAAATTGAAAAATCCACCCAAAACCGAAAAAAATTGAAATTTTTATATGAAAAACTTCTTTTGCCCATATCTCCTAAACTAAGCGTGCTAGAGCGAAAAGGACTTTAATTCGTGACCACCCCAAAAAAAATTGCAAAATCCACCCAAAACCTAAAAAAATTGAAATTTTTATATGAAAAACTTCTTTTGCCCATATCTCCTTAAATATGCGTCCTAGAGCGAAAAGGACTTTAATTCGTGACCACCCCCAAAAAATTGAAAAATCCACCCAAAACCTAAAAAATTGAAATTTTTATATGCAAAACTTCTTTTGCCCATATCTCCTTAAATATGCGTCCTAGAGCGAAAAGGACTTTAATTCGTGACTACCCCCAAAAAATTGAAAAATCCACCCAAAACCTAAAAAAATTTAAATTTTTATATGAAAAACTTCTTTTGCCCATATCTCCTAAACTAAGCGTCCTAGAGCGAAAAGGACTTTAATTCGTGACCACCCCAAAAAATTGAAAAATCCACCCAAAACCTAAAAAAATTGAAATTTTTATATGAAAAACTTCTTTTGCCCATATCTCCTTAAATATGCGTCCTAGAGCGAAAAGGACTTTAATTCGTGACCACCCAAAAAAAGTTGAAAAATCCACCCAAAACCTAAAAAAATTGAAATTTTTATATGAAAAACTTCTTTTGCCCATATCTCCTAAACTAAGCGTCCTAGAGCGAAAAGGACTTAATTCGTGACCACCCCCAAAAAATTGAAAAATCCACCCAAAACCTAAAATTATTGAAATTTTTATATGAAAAACTTCTTTTGCCCATATCTCCTTAAATATGCGTCCTAGAACGAAAAGGACTTTAATTCGTGACCACCCTCATAAAATTGAAAAATCCACCCAAAACCTAAAAAAATTGAATTTTTTATATGAAAAACTTCTTTTGCCCATATCTCCTAAACTAAGCGTCCTAGAGCGAAAAGGACTTTAATTCGTGACCACCCCAAAAAATTGAAAATCCACCCAAAACCTAAAAAAATTGAAATTTTTATATGAGAAACTTCTTTTGCCCATATCTCCTTAAATATGCGTCCTAGAGCGAAAAGGACTTTAATTCGTGACCACCCACAAAAAGTTGAAAAATCCACCCAAAACCTAAAAAAATTGAAATTTTTATATGAAAAACTTCTTTTGCCCATATCTCCTAAACTAAGCGTCCTAGAGCGAAAAGGACTTTAATTCGTGACCACCCCCAAAAAATTGAAAAATCCACCCAAAACCTAAAAAAATTTAAATTTTTATATGAAAAACTTCTTTTGCCCATATCTCCTAACCTAAGCGTCCTAGAGCGAAAAGGACTTTAATTCGTGACCACCCCAAAAAATTGAAAAATCCACCCAAAAACCTAAAAAATTTAAATTTTTATATGAAAAACTTCTTTTGCCCATATCTCCTAAACTAAGCGTCCTAGAGCGAAAAGGACTTTAATTCGTGACTACCCCCAAAAAATTGAAAAATCCACCCAAAACCTAAAAAAATTTAAATTTTTATATGAAAAACTTCTTTTGCCCATATCTCCTTAAATATGCGTCCTAGAGCGAAAAGGACTTTAATTCGTGACTACCCCCAAAAAATTGAAAAATCCACCCAAAACCTAAAAAAATTGAAATTTTTATATGAAACACTTCTTTTGCCCATATCTCCTTAAATATGCGTCCTAGAGCGAAAAGGACTTTAATTCGTGACCACCCCCAAAAAATTGAAAAATCCACCCAAAACCTAAAAAAATTGAAATTTTTATATGAAAAACTTCTTTTGCCCATATCTCCTTAAATATGCGTCCTAGAGCGAAAAGGACTTTAATTCGTGACTACCCCCAAAAAATTGAAAAATCCACCCAAAACCTAAAAAAAATTAAATTTTTATATGAAAAACTTCTTTTGCCCATATCTCCTTAAATATGCGTCCTAGAGCGAAAAGGACTTTAATTCGTGACCACCCCCAAAAAATTGAAAAATCCACCCAAAACCTAAAAAAATTGAAATTTTTATATGAAAAACTTCTTTTGCCCATATCTCCTTAAATATGCGTCCTAGAGCGAAAAGGACTTTAATTCGTGACCACCCACAAAAAGTTGAAAAATCCACCCAAAACCTAAAAAAATTGAAATTTTTATATGAAAAACTTCTTTTGCCCATATCTCCTAACCTAAGCGTCCTAGAGCGAAAAGGACTTTAATTCGTGACCACCCCAAAAAATTGAAAAATCCACCCAAAAACCTAAAAAATTTAAATTTTTATATGAAAAACTTCTTTTGCCCATATCTCCTAAACTAAGCGTCCTAGAGCGAAAAGGACTTTAATTCGTGACTACCCCCAAAAAATTGAAAAATCCACCCAAAACCTAAAAAAATTTAAATTTTTATATGAAAAACTTCTTTTGCCCATATCTCCTTAAATATGCGTCCTAGAGCGAAAAGGACTTTAATTCGTGACTACCCCCAAAAAATTGAAAAATCCACCCAAAACCTAAAAAAATTGAAATTTTTATATGAAACACTTCTTTTGCCCATATCTCCTTAAATATGCGTCCTAGAGCGAAAAGGACTTTAATTCGTGACCACCCCCAAAAAATTGAAAAATCCACCCAAAACCTAAAAAAATTGAAATTTTTATATGAAAAACTTCTTTTGCCCATATCTCCTTAAATATGCGTCCTAGAGCGAAAAGGACTTTAATTCGTGACTACCCCCAAAAAATTGAAAAATCCACCCAAAACCTAAAAAAATTAAATTTTTATATGAAAAACTTCTTTTGCCCATATCTCCTTAAATATGCGTCCTAGAGCGAAAAGGACTTTAATTCGTGACCACCCCCAAAAAATTGAAAAATCCACCCAAAACCTAAAAAAATTGAAATTTTTATATGAAAAACTTCTTTTGCCCATATCTCCTAAACTAAGCGTCCTAGAGCGAAAAGGACGTTAATTCGTGACCACCCCCAAAAAGTTGAAAAATCCACCCAAAACCTAAAAAAATTGAAATTTTTATATGAAAAACTTCTTTTGCCCATATCTCCTTAAATATGCGTCCTAGAGCGAAAAGGACTTTAATTCGTGACTACCCCCAAAAAATTGAAAAATCCACCCAAAACCTAAAAAAAATTTAAATTTTTATATGAAAAACTTCTTTTGCCCATATCTCCTTAAATATGCGTCCTAGAGCGAAAATGACTTTAATTCGTGACTACCCCCAAAAAATTGAAAAATCCACCCAAAACCAAAAATTATTGAAATTTTTATATGAAAAACTTCTTTTGCCCATATCTCCTTAAATATGCGTCCTAGAGCGAAAAGGACTTTAATTCGTGACCACCCCCAAAAAATTGAAAAATCCACCCAAAACCCTAAAATTATTGCAATTTTTATATGAAAAACTTCTTTTGCCCATATCTCCTTAAATATGCGTCCTAGAGCGAAATGGACTTTAATTCGTGACCACCCATAAAAAGTTGAAAAATCCACCCAAAACCTAAAAAAATTTAAATTTTTATATGAAAAACTTGTTTTGCCCATATCTCCTTAAATATGCGTCCTAGAGCGAAAAGGACTTTAATTCGTGACCACCCATAAAAAGTTGAAAAATCCACCCAAAACCTAAAAAAATTTAAATTTTTATATGAAAAACTTCTTTTGCCCATATCTCCTTAAATATGCGTCCTAGAGCGAAAAGGACTTTAATTCGTGACCACCCCCAAAAAATTGAAAAATCCACCCAAAACCTAAAATTATTGAAATTTTTATATGAAAAACTTCTTTTGCCCATATCTCCTTAAATATGCGTCCTAGAGCGAAAAGGACTTTAATTCGTGACCACCCACAAAAAGTTGAAAAATCCACCCAAAACCTAAAAAAATTGAAATTTTTATATAAAAAACTTCTTTTGCCCATATCTCCTTAAATATGCGTCCTAGAGCGAAAAGGACTTTAATTCGTGACCACCCCAAAAAAATTGAAAAATCCACCCAAAACCTAAAAAAATTTAAATTTTTATATGAAAAACTTCTTTTGCCATATCTCCTAAACTAAGCGTCCTAGAGCGAAAAGGACTTTAATTCGTGACTACCCCCAAAAAATTGAAAAATCCACCCAAAACCTAAAAAAATTGAAATTTTTATATGAAAAACTTCTTTTGCCCATATCTCCTAAACTAAGCGTCCTAGAGCGAAAAGGACTTTAATTCGTGACTACCCCCAAAAAATTGAAAAATCCACCCAAAACCTAAAAAAATTTAAATTTTTATATGAAAAACTTCTTTTGCCCATATCTCCTAAACTAAGCGTCCTAGAGCGAAAAGGACTTTAATTCGTGACCACCCCCAAAAAATTGAAAAATCCACCCAAAACCTAAAATTATTGAAATTTTTATATGAAAAACTTCTTTTGCCCATATCTCCTTAAATATGCGTCCTAGAGCGAAAAGGACTTTAATTCGTGACTACCCCCAAAAAATTGAAAAATCCACCCAAAACCTAAAAAAATTTAAATTTTTATATGAAAAACTTCTTTTGCCCATATCTCCTTAAATATGCGTCCTAGAGCGAAAAGGACTTTAATTCGTGACCACCCCCAAAAAATTGAAAAATCCACTCAAAACCTAAAAATATTGAAATTTTTATATGAAAAACTTCTTTTGCCCATATCTCCTTAAATATGCGTCCTAGAGCGAAAAGGACTTTAATTCGTGACCACCCCCAAAAAATTGAAAAATCCACCCAAAACCTAAAAAAATTGAAATTTTTATATGAAAAACTTCTTTTGCCCATATCTCCTTAAATATGCGTCCTAGAGCGAAAAGGACTTTAATTCGTGACCACCCCCAAAAAATTGAAAAATCCACCCAAAACCTAAAAAAATTTAAATTTTTATATGAAAAACTTCTTTTGCCCATATCTCCTTAAATATGCGTCCTAGAGCGAAAGGGACTTTAATTCGTGACCACCCACAAAAAGTTGAAAAATCCATCCAAAACCTAAAAAAATTGAAATTTTTATATGAAAAACTTCTTTTGCCCATATCTCCTTAAATATGCGTCCTAGAGCGAAAAGGACTTTAATTCGTGACCACCCCAAAAAATTTAAAAATCCACCCAAAACCTAAAAAAATTGAAATTTTTATATGAAAAACTTCTTTTGCCCATATCTCCTAAACTAAGCGTCCTAGAGCGAAAAGGACTTTAATTCGTGACCACCCCCAAAAAACTGAAAAATCCACTCAAATGCTAAAAATATTGAAATTTTTATATGAAAAACTTCTTTTGCCCATATCTCCTTAAATATGCGTCCTAGAGCGAAAAGGAGTTTAATTCGTGACGACCCCCAAAAAATTGAAAAATCCACCCAAAACCTAAAAAAATTTAAATTTTTATATGAAAAACTTCTTTTGCCCATATCTCCTTAAATATGCGTCCAAGAGCGAAAAATCCACCCAAAACCTAAAAAAATTTAAATTTTTTGCCCATATCTCCTTAAATATGCGTCCTAGAGCGAAAAGGACTTTAATTCGTGACCACCCCCAAAAAATTGAAAAATCCACCCAAAACCTAAAAAAATTGAAATTTTTATATGAAAAACTTCTTTTGCCCATATCTCCTAAACTAAGCGTCCTAGAGCGAAAAGGACTTTAATTCCTGACCACCCCAAAAAAATTGAAAAATCCTCCCAAAACCTAAAAAAATTGAAATTTTTATATGAAAAACTTCTTTTGCCCATATCTCCTTAAATATGCGTCCTAGAGCGAAAAGGACTTTAATTCGTGACTACCCCAAAAAATTGAAAAATCCACCCAAAACCTAAAAAAATTTAAATTTTTATATGAAAAACTTCTTTTGCCCATATCTCCTTAAATATGCGTCCTAGAGCGAAAAGGACTTTAATTCGTGACCACCCCCAAAAAAATGAAAAATCCACCCAAAACCTAAAAAAATTGAAATTTTTATATGAAAAACTTCTTTTGCCCATATCTCCTTAAATATGCGTCCTAGAGCGAAAAGGACTTTAATTCGTGACTACCCCCAAAAAATTGAAAAATCCACCCAAAACCTAAAAAAATTGAAATTTTTATATGAAAAACTTCTTTTGCCCATATCTCCTTAAATATGCGTCCTAGAGCGAAAAGGACTTTAATTCGTGACCACCCCCAAAAAATTGAAAAATCCACCCAAAACCTAAAATTATTGAAATTTTTATATGAAAAACTTCTTTTGCCCATATCTCCTTAAATATGCGTCCTAGAGCGAAAAGGACTTTAATTCGTGACTACCCCCAAAAAATTGAAAAATCCACCCAAAACCTAAAAAAATTTAAATTTTTATATGAAAAACTTCTTTTGCCCATATCTCCTTAAATATGCGTCCTAGAGCGAAAAGGACTTTAATTCGTGACCACCCCCAAAAAAATGAAAAATCCACCCAAAACCTAAAAAAATTGAAATTTTTATATGAAAAACTTCTTTTGCCCATATCTCCTTAAATATGCGTCCTAGAGCGAAAAGGACTTTAATTCGTGACTACCCCCAAAAAATTGAAAAATCCACCCAAAACCTAAAAAAATTGAAATTTTTATATGAAAAACTTCTTTTGCCCATATCTCCTTAAATATGCGTCCTAGAGCGAAAAGGACTTTAATTCGTGACCACCCCCAAAAAATTGAAAAATCCACCCAAAACCTAAAATTATTGAAATTTTTATATGAAAAACTTCTTTTGCCCATATCTCCTTAAATATGCGTCCTAGAGCGAAAAGGACTTTAATTCGTGACTACCCCCAAAAAATTGAAAAATCCACCCAAAACCTAAAAAAATTTAAATTTTTATATGAAAAACTTCTTTTGCCCATATCTCCTTAAATATGCGTCCTAGAGCGAAAAGGACTTTAATTCGTGACCACCCCCAAAAAATTTAAAAATCCACTCAAAACCTAAAAATATTGAAATTTTTATATGAAAAACTTCTTTTGCCCATATCTCCTTAAATATGCGTCCTAGAGCGAAAAGGACTTTAATTCGTGATCACCCCCAAAAAATTGAAAAATCCACCCAAAACCTAAAAAAATTGACATTTTTATATGAAAAACTTCTTTTGCCCATATCTCCTTAAATATGCGTCCTAGAGCGAAAAGGACTTTAATTCGTGACCACCCCCAAAAAATTGAAAAATCCACCCAAAACCTAAAATTATTGAAATTTTTATATGAAAAACTTCTTTTGCCCATATCTCCTTAAATATGCGTCCTAGAGCGAAAGGGACTTTAATTCGTGACCACCCACAAAAAGTTGAAAAATCCATCCAAAACCTAAAAAAATTGAAATTTTTATATGAAAAACTTCTTTTGCCCATATCTCCTTAAATATGCGTCCTAGAGCGAAAAGGACTTTAATTCGTGACCACCCCAAAAAATTTAAAAATCCACCCAAAACCTAAAAAAATTGAAATTTTTATATGAAAAACTTCTTTTGCCCATATCTCCTAAACTAAGCGTCCTAGAGCGAAAAGGACTTTAATTCGTGACCACCCCCAAAAAACTGAAAAATCCACTCAAATGCTAAAAATATTGAAATTTTTATATGAAAAACTTCTTTTGCCCATATCTCCTTAAATATGCGTCCTAGAGCGAAAAGGAGTTTAATTCGTGACGACCCCCAAAAAATTGAAAAATCCACCCAAAACCTAAAAAAATTTAAATTTTTATATGAAAAACTTCTTTTGCCCATATCTCCTTAAATATGCGTCCAAGAGCGAAAAATCCACCCAAAACCTAAAAAAATTTAAATTTTTTGCCCATATCTCCTTAAATATGCGTCCTAGAGCGAAAAGGACTTTAATTCGTGACCACCCCCAAAAAATTGAAAAATCCACCCAAAACCTAAAAAAATTGAAATTTTTATATGAAAAACTTCTTTTGCCCATATCTCCTAAACTAAGCGTCCTAGAGCGAAAAGGACTTTAATTCCTGACCACCCCAAAAAAATTGAAAAATCCTCCCAAAACCTAAAAAAATTGAAATTTTTATATGAAAAACTTCTTTTGCCCATATCTCCTTAAATGTGCGTCCTAGAGCGAAAAGGACTTTAATTCGTGACTACCCCCAAAAAATTGAAAAATCCACCCAAAACCTAAAAAAATTTAAATTTTTATATGAAAAACTTCTTTTGCCCATATCTCCTTAAATATGCGTCCTAGAGCGAAAAGGACTTTAATTCGTGACCACCCCCAAAAAAATGAAAAATCCACCCAAAACCTAAAAAAATTGAAATTTTTATATGAAAAACTTCTTTTGCCCATATCTCCTTAAATATGCGTCCTAGAGCGAAAAGGATTTTAATTCGTGACCACCCCCAAAAAATTGAAAAATCCACCCAAAACCTAAAAAAATTGAAATTTTTATATGGAAAACTTCTTTTGCCCATATCTCCTAAACTAAGCGTCCTAGAGCGAAAAGGACTTTAATTCGTGACTACCCCCAAAAAATTGAAAAATCCACCCAAAACCTAAAAAAATTGAAATTTTTATATGAAAAACTTCTTTTGCCCATATCTCCTAAACTAAGCGTTCTAGAGCGAAAAGGACTTTAATTCGTGACCACCCCAAAAAAATTGAAAAATCCTCCCAAAACCTAAAAAAATTGAAATTTTTATATGAAAAACTTCTTTTGCCCATATCTCCTTAAATATGCGTCCTAGAGCGAAAAGGACTTTAATTCGTGACTACCCCCAAAAAATTGAAAAATCCACCCAAAACCTAAAAAAAATTAAATTTTTATATGAAAAACTTCTTTTGCCCATATCTCCTTAAATATGCGTCCTAGAGCGAAAAGGACTTTAATTCGTGACTACCCCCAAAAAATTGAAAAATCCACCCAAAACCTAAAATTATTGAAATTTTTATATGAAAAACTTCTTTTGCCCATATCTCCTTAAATATGCGTCCTATAGCGAAAAGGACTTTGATTCGTGACTACCCCCAAAAAATTGAAAAATCCACCCAAAACCTAAAAAAATTGAAATTTTTATATGAAAAACTTCTTTTGCCCATATCTCCTAAACTAAGCGTCCTAGAGCGAAAAGGACTTTAATTCGTGACTACCCCCAAAAAATTGAAAAATCCACTCAAAACCTAAAAAAATTGAAATTTTTATATGAAAAACTTCTTTTGCCCATATCTCCTAAACTAAGCGTCCTAGAGCGAAAAGGACTTTAATTCGTGACCACCCCAAAAAAATTGAAAAATCCTCCTAAAACCTAAAAAAATTGAAATGTTTATATGAAAAACTTCTTTTGCCCATATCTCCTTAAATATGCGTCCTAGAGCGAAAAGGACTTTAATTCGTGACCACCCCCAAAAAATTGAAAAATCCTCCCAAAACCTAAAAAAAATGAAATTTTTATATGAAAAACTTCTTTTGCCCATATCTCCTTAAGTATGCGTCCTAGAGCGAAAAGGACTTTAATTCGTGACTACCCCCAAAAAATTGAAAAATCCACCAAAAACCTAAAAAAATTTAAATTTTTATATGAAAAACTTCTTTTGCCCATATCTCCTTAAATATGCGTCCTAGAGCGAAAAGGACTTTAATTCGTGACCACCTCCAAAAAATTGAAAAATCCACCCAAAACCTAAAAAAATTGAAATTTTTATATGAAAAACTTCTTTTGCCCATATCTCCTTAAATATGCGTCCTAGAGCGAAAAGGACTTTAATTCGTGACCACCTCCAAAAAGTTGAAAAATCCACCCAAAACCTAAAATTATTGAAATTTTTATATGAAAAACTTCTTTTGCCCATATCTCCTTAAATATGCGTCCTAGAGCGAAAAGGACTTTAGTTCGTGACTACCCCCAAAAAATTGAAAAATCCACCCAAAACCTAAAAAAATTTAAATTTTTATATGAAAAACTTCGTTTGCCCATATCTCCTAAACTAAGCGTCCTAGAGCGAAAAGGACTTTAATTCGTGACTACCCCCAAAAAATTTAAAAATCCACCCAAACCCTAAAATTATTGAAATTTTTATATGAAAAACTTCTTTTGCCCATATCTCCTTAAATATGCGTCCTAGAGCGAAAAGGACTTTAATTCGTGACTACACCCAAAAAATTGAAAAATCCACCCAAAACCTAAAAAAATTGAAATTTTTATATGAAAAACTTCTTTTGCCCATATCTCCTAAACTAAGCGTCCTAGAGCGAAAAGGACTTTAATTCGTGACTACCCCCAAAAAATTGAAAAATCCGCCCAAAACCTAAAAAAATTGAAATTTTTATATGAAAAACTTTTTTTGCCCATATCTCCTTAAATATGCGTCCTAGAGCGAAAAGGACTTTAATTCGTGACCACCCACAAAAAGTTGAAAAATCCACCCAAAACCTAAAAAAATTGAAATTTTTATATGAAAAATTTCTTTTGCCCATATCTCCTAAACTAAGCGTCCTAGAGCGAAAAGGACTTTAATTCGTGACTACCCCCAAAAAATTGAAAAATCCACCCAAAACCTAAAAAATTGAAATTTTTATATGAAAAACTTCTTTTGCCCATATCTCCTAAACTAAGCGTCCTAGAGAGAAAAGGACTTTAATTCGTGACCACCCCAAAAAAATTGAAAAATCCTCCCAAAACCTAAAAAAATTGAAATTTTTATATGAAAAACTTCTTTTGCCCATATCTCCTTAAATATGCGTCCTAGAACGAAAAGGACTTTAATTTGTGACCACCCCAAAAAATTGAAAAATCCTCCCAAAACCTAAAAAAATTGAAATTTTTATATGAAAAACTTCTTTTGCCCATATCTCCTTAAATATGCGTCCTAGAGCGAAAAGGACTTTAATTCGTGACCACCTCCAAAAAATTGAAAAATCCACCCAAAACCAAAAAAAAATTAAATTTTTATATGAAAAACTTCTTTTGCCCATATCTCCTAAACTAAGCGTCCTAGAGCGAAAAGGACTTTAATTCGTGACTACCCCCAAAAAATTGAAAAATCCACCCAAAACCTAAAAAATTGAAATTTTTATATGAAAAACTTCTTTTGCCCATATCTCCTAAACTAAGCGTCCTAGAGAGAAAAGGACTTTAATTCGTGACCACCCCAAAAAATTTAAAAATCCACCCAAAACCTAAAAAAATTGAAATTTTTATATGAAAAACTTCTTTTGCCCATATCTCCTAAACTAAGCGTCCTAGAGCGAAAAGGATTTTAATTCGTGACCACCCCCAAAAAACTGAAAAATCCACTCAAATGCTAAAAATATTGAAATTTTTATATGAAAAACTTCTTTTGCCCATATCTCCTTAAATATGCGTCCTAGAGCGAAAAGGAGTTTAATTCGTGACGACCCCCAAAAAATTGAAAAATCCACCCAAAACCTAAAAAAATTTAAATTTTTATATGAAAAACTTCTTTTGCCCATATCTCCTTAAATATGCGTCCAAGAGCGAAAAATCCACCCAAAACCTAAAAAAATTTAAATTTTTTGCCCATATCTCCTTAAATATGCGTCCTAGAGCGAAAAGGACTTTAATTCGTGACCACCCCCAAAAAATTGAAAAATCCACCCAAAACCTAAAAAAATTGAAATTTTTATATGAAAAACTTCTTTTGCCCATATCTCCTAAACTAAGCGTCCTAGAGCGAAAAGGACTTTAATTCCTGACCACCCCAAAAAAATTGAAAAATCCTCCCAAAACCTAAAAAAATTGAAATTTTTATATGAAAAACTTCTTTTGCCCATATCTCCTTAAATATGCGTCCTAGAGCGAAAAGGACTTTAATTCGTGACCACCCCTAAAAAAATGAAAAATCCACCCAAAACCTAAAAAAATTGAAATTTTTATATGAAAAACTTCTTTTGCCCATATCTCCTTAAATATGCGTCCTAGAGCGAAAAGGATTTTAATTCGTGACCACCCCCAAAAAATTGAAAAATCCACCCAAAACCTAAAAAAATTGAAATTTTTATATGAAAAACTTCTTTTGCCCATATCTCCTAAACTAAGCGTTCTAGAGCGAAAAGGACTTTAATTCGTGACCACCCCAAAAAAATTGAAAAATCCTCCCAAAACCTAAAAAAATTGAAATTTTTATATGAAAAACTTCTTTTGCCCATATCTCCTTAAATATGCGTCCTAGAGCGAAAAGGACTTTAATTCGTGACTACCCCCAAAAAATTGAAAAATCCACCCAAAACCTAAAAAAAATTAAATTTTTATATGAAAAACTTCTTTTGCCCATATCTCCTTAAATATGCGTCCTAGAGCGAAAAGGACTTTAATTCGTGACCACCCCCAAAAAATTGAAAAATCCACCCAAAACCTAAAATTATTGAAATTTTTATATGAAAAACTTCTTTTGCCCATATCTCCTTAAATATGCGTCCTAGAGCGAAAAGGACTTTAATTCGTGACTACCCCCAAAAAATTGAAAAATCCACCCAAAACCTAAAAAAATTTAAATTTTTATATGAAAAACTTCTTTTGCCCATATCTCCTTAAATATGCGTCCTAGAGCGAAAAGGACTTTAATTCGTGACCACCCCCAAAAAATTTAAAAATCCACTCAAAACCTAAAAATATTGAAATTTTTATATGAAAAACTTCTTTTGCCCATATCTCCTTAAATATGCGTCCTAGAGCGAAAAGGACTTTAATTCGTGATCACCCCCAAAAAATTGAAAAATCCACCCAAAACCTAAAAAAATTGACATTTTTATATGAAAAACTTCTTTTGCCCATATCTCCTTAAATATGCGTCCTAGAGCGAAAAGGACTTTAATTCGTGACCACCCCCAAAAAATTGAAAAATCCACCCAAAACCTAAAATTATTGAAATTTTTATATGAAAAACTTCTTTTGCCCATATCTCCTTAAATATGCGTCCTAGAGCGAAAGGGACTTTAATTCGTGACCACCCACAAAAAGTTGAAAAATCCATCCAAAACCTAAAAAAATTTAAATTTTTATATGAAAAACTTCTTTTGCCCATATCTCCTTAAATATGCGTCCTAGAGCGAAAAGGACTTTAATTCGTGACCACCCCAAAAAATTTAAAAATCCACCCAAAACCTAAAAAAATTGAAATTTTTATATGAAAAACTTCTTTTGCCCATATCTCCTAAACTAAGCGTCCTAGAGCGAAAAGGACTTTAATTCGTGACCACCCCCAAAAAACTGAAAAATCCACTCAAATGCTAAAAATATTGAAATTTTTATATGAAAAACTTCTTTTGCCCATATCTCCTTAAATATGCGTCCTAGAGCGAAAAGGAGTTTAATTCGTGACGACCCCCAAAAAATTGAAAAATCCACCCAAAACCTAAAAAAATTTAAATTTTTATATGAAAAACTTCTTTTGCCCATATCTCCTTAAATATGCGTCCAAGAGCGAAAAATCCACCCAAAACCTAAAAAAATTTAAATTTTTTGCCCATATCTCCTTAAATATGCGTCCTAGAGCGAAAAGGACTTTAATTCGTGACCACCCCCAAAAAATTGAAAAATCCACCCAAAACCTAAAAAAATTGAAATTTTTATATGAAAAACTTCTTTTGCCCATATCTCCTAAACTAAGCGTCCTAGAGCGAAAAGGACTTTAATTCCTGACCACCCCAAAAAAATTGAAAAATCCTCCCAAAACCTAAAAAAATTGAAATTTTTATATGAAAAACTTCTTTTGCCCATATCTCCTTAAATATGCGTCCTAGAGCGAAAAGGACTTTAATTCGTGACCACCCCTAAAAAAATGAAAAATCCACCCAAAACCTAAAAAAATTGAAATTTTTATATGAAAAACTTCTTTTGCCCATATCTCCTTAAATATGCGTCCTAGAGCGAAAAGGATTTTAATTCGTGACCACCCCCAAAAAATTGAAAAATCCACCCAAAACCTAAAAAAATTGAAATTTTTATATGGAAAACTTCTTTTGCCCATATCTCCTAAACTAAGCGTCCTAGAGCGAAAAGGACTTTAATTCGTGACTACCCCCAAAAAATTGAAAAATCCACCCAAAACCTAAAAAAATTGAAATTTTTATATGAAAAACTTCTTTTGCCCATATCTCCTAAACTAAGCGTTCTAGAGCGAAAAGGACTTTAATTCGTGACCACCCCAAAAAAATTGAAAAATCCTCCCAAAACCTAAAAAAATTGAAATTTTTATATGAAAAACTTCTTTTGCCCATATCTCCTTAAATATGCGTCCTAGAGCGAAAAGGACTTTAATTCGTGACTACCCCCAAAAAATTGAAAAATCCACCCAAAACCTAAAAAAAATTAAATTTTTATATGAAAAACTTCTTTTGCCCATATCTCCTTAAATATGCGTCCTAGAGCGAAAAGGACTTTAATTCGTGACCACCCCCAAAAAATTGAAAAATCCACCCAAAACCTAAAATTATTGAAATTTTTATATGAAAAACTTCTTTTGCCCATATCTCCTTAAATATGCGTCCTAGAGCGAAAAGGACTTTAATTCGTGACTACCCCCAAAAAATTGAAAAATCCACCCAAAACCTAAAAAAATTTAAATTTTTATATGAAAAACTTCTTTTGCCCATATCTCCTTAAATATGCGTCCTAGAGCGAAAAGGACTTTAATTCGTGACCACCCCCAAAAAATTTAAAAATCCACTCAAAACCTAAAAATATTGAAATTTTTATATGAAAAACTTCTTTTGCCCATATCTCCTTAAATATGCGTCCTAGAGCGAAAAGGACTTTAATTCGTGATCACCCCCAAAAAATTGAAAAATCCACCCAAAACCTAAAAAAATTGACATTTTTATATGAAAAACTTCTTTTGCCCATATCTCCTTAAATATGCGTCCTAGAGCGAAAAGGACTTTAATTCGTGACCACCCCCAAAAAATTGAAAAATCCACCCAAAACCTAAAATTATTGAAATTTTTATATGAAAAACTTCTTTTGCCCATATCTCCTTAAATATGCGTCCTAGAGCGAAAGGGACTTTAATTCGTGACCACCCACAAAAAGTTGAAAAATCCATCCAAAACCTAAAAAAATTGAAATTTTTATATGAAAAACTTCTTTTGCCCATATCTCCTTAAATATGCGTCCTAGAGCGAAAAGGACTTTAATTCGTGACCACCCCAAAAAATTTAAAAATCCACCCAAAACCTAAAAAAATTGAAATTTTTATATGAAAAACTTCTTTTGCCCATATCTCCTAAACTAAGCGTCCTAGAGCGAAAAGGACTTTAATTCGTGACCACCCCCAAAAAACTGAAAAATCCACTCAAATGCTAAAAATATTGAAATTTTTATATGAAAAACTTCTTTTGCCCATATCTCCTTAAATATGCGTCCTAGAGCGAAAAGGAGTTTAATTCGTGACGACCCCCAAAAAATTGAAAAATCCACCCAAAACCTAAAAAAATTTAAATTTTTATATGAAAAACTTCTTTTGCCCATATCTCCTTAAATATGCGTCCAAGAGCGAAAAATCCACCCAAAACCTAAAAAAATTTAAATTTTTTGCCCATATCTCCTTAAATATGCGTCCTAGAGCGAAAAGGACTTTAATTCGTGACCACCCCCAAAAAATTGAAAAATCCACCCAAAACCTAAAAAAATTGAAATTTTTATATGAAAAACTTCTTTTGCCCATATCTCCTAAACTAAGCGTCCTAGAGCGAAAAGGACTTTAATTCCTGACCACCCCAAAAAAATTGAAAAATCCTCCCAAAACCTAAAAAAATTGAAATTTTTATATGAAAAACTTCTTTTGCCCATATCTCCTTAAATGTGCGTCCTAGAGCGAAAAGGACTTTAATTCGTGACTACCCCCAAAAAATTGAAAAATCCACCCAAAACCTAAAAAAATTTAAATTTTTATATGAAAAACTTCTTTTGCCCATATCTCCTTAAATATGCGTCCTAGAGCGAAAAGGACTTTAATTCGTGACCACCCCCAAAAAAATGAAAAATCCACCCAAAACCTAAAAAAATTGAAATTTTTATATGAAAAACTTCTTTTGCCCATATCTCCTTAAATATGCGTCCTAGAGCGAAAAGGATTTTAATTCGTGACCACCCCCAAAAAATTGAAAAATCCACCCAAAACCTAAAAAAATTGAAATTTTTATATGGAAAACTTCTTTTGCCCATATCTCCTAAACTAAGCGTCCTAGAGCGAAAAGGACTTTAATTCGTGACTACCCCCAAAAAATTGAAAAATCCACCCAAAACCTAAAAAAATTGAAATTTTTATATGAAAAACTTCTTTTGCCCATATCTCCTAAACTAAGCGTTCTAGAGCGAAAAGGACTTTAATTCGTGACTACCCCCAAAAAATTGAAAAATCCACCCAAAACCTAAAAAAATTGAAATTTTTATATGAAAAACTTCTTTTGCCCATATCTCCTAAACTAAGCGTCCTAGAGCGAAAAGGACTTTAATTCGTGACTACCCCCAAAAAATTGAAAAATCCACTCAAAACCTAAAAAAATTGAAATTTTTATATGAAAAACTTCTTTTGCCCATATCTCCTAAACTAAGCGTCCTAGAGCGAAAAGGACTTTAATTCGTGACCACCCCAAAAAAATTGAAAAATCCTCCCAAAACCTAAAAAAATTGAAATGTTTATATGAAAAACTTCTTTTGCCCATATCTCCTTAAATATGCGTCCTAGAGCGAAAAGGACTTTAATTCGTGACCACCCCCAAAAAATTGAAAAATCCTCCCAAAACCTAAAAAAAATGAAATTTTTATATGAAAAACTTCTTTTGCCCATATCTCCTTAAGTATGCGTCCTAGAGCGAAAAGGACTTTAATTCGTGACTACCCCCAAAAAATTGAAAAATCCACCAAAAACCTAAAAAAATTTAAATTTTTATATGAAAAACTTCTTTTGCCCATATCTCCTTAAATATGCGTCCTAGAGCGAAAAGGACTTTAATTCGTGACCACCTCCAAAAAATTGAAAAATCCACCCAAAACCTAAAAAAATTGAAATTTTTATATGAAAAACTTCTTTTGCCCATATCTCCTTAAATATGCGTCCTAGAGCGAAAAGGACTTTAATTCGTGACCACCTCCAAAAAGTTGAAAAATCCACCCAAAACCTAAAATTATTGAAATTTTTATATGAAAAACTTCTTTTGCCCATATCTCCTTAAATATGCGTCCTAGAGCGAAAAGGACTTTAGTTCGTGACTACCCCCAAAAAATTGAAAAATCCACCCAAAACCTAAAAAAATTTAAATTTTTATATGAAAAACTTCGTTTGCCCATATCTCCTAAACTAAGCGTCCTAGAGCGAAAAGGACTTTAATTCGTGACTACCCCCAAAAAATTTAAAAATCCACCCAAACCCTAAAATTATTGAAATTTTTATATGAAAAACTTCTTTTGCCCATATCTCCTTAAATATGCGTCCTAGAGCGAAAAGGACTTTAATTCGTGACTACACCCAAAAAATTGAAAAATCCACCCAAAACCTAAAAAAATTGAAATTTTTATATGAAAAACTTCTTTTGCCCATATCTCCTAAACTAAGCGTCCTAGAGCGAAAAGGACTTTAATTCGTGACTACCCCCAAAAAATTGAAAAATCCGCCCAAAACCTAAAAAAATTGAAATTTTTATATGAAAAACTTTTTTTGCCCATATCTCCTTAAATATGCGTCCTAGAGCGAAAAGGACTTTAATTCGTGACCACCCACAAAAAGTTGAAAAATCCACCCAAAACCTAAAAAAATTGAAATTTTTATATGAAAAATTTCTTTTGCCCATATCTCCTAAACTAAGCGTCCTAGAGCGAAAAGGACTTTAATTCGTGACTACCCCCAAAAAATTGAAAAATCCACCCAAAACCTAAAAAATTGAAATTTTTATATGAAAAACTTCTTTTGCCCATATCTCCTAAACTAAGCGTCCTAGAGAGAAAAGGACTTTAATTCGTGACCACCCCAAAAAAATTGAAAAATCCTCCCAAAACCTAAAAAAATTGAAATTTTTATATGAAAAACTTCTTTTGCCCATATCTCCTTAAATATGCGTCCTAGAACGAAAAGGACTTTAATTTGTGACCACCCCAAAAAATTGAAAAATCCTCCCAAAACCTAAAAAAATTGAAATTTTTATATGAAAAACTTCTTTTGCCCATATCTCCTTAAATATGCGTCCTAGAGCGAAAAGGACTTTAATTCGTGACCACCTCCAAAAAATTGAAAAATCCACCCAAAACCAAAAAAAAATTAAATTTTTATATGAAAAACTTCTTTTGCCCATATCTCCTAAACTAAGCGTCCTAGAGCGAAAAGGACTTTAATTCGTGACTACCCCCAAAAAATTGAAAAATCCACCCAAAACCTAAAAAATTGAAATTTTTATATGAAAAACTTCTTTTGCCCATATCTCCTAAACTAAGCGTCCTAGAGAGAAAAGGACTTTAATTCGTGACCACCCCAAAAAATTTAAAAATCCACCCAAAACCTAAAAAAATTGAAATTTTTATATGAAAAACTTCTTTTGCCCATATCTCCTAAACTAAGCGTCCTAGAGCGAAAAGGACTTTAATTCGTGACCACCCCCAAAAAACTGAAAAATCCACTCAAATGCTAAAAATATTGAAATTTTTATATGAAAAACTTCTTTTGCCCATATCTCCTTAAATATGCGTCCTAGAGCGAAAAGGAGTTTAATTCGTGACGACCCCCAAAAAATTGAAAAATCCACCCAAAACCTAAAAAAATTTAAATTTTTATATGAAAAACTTCTTTTGCCCATATCTCCTTAAATATGCGTCCAAGAGCGAAAAATCCACCCAAAACCTAAAAAAATTTAAATTTTTTGCCCATATCTCCTTAAATATGCGTCCTAGAGCGAAAAGGACTTTAATTCGTGACCACCCCCAAAAAATTGAAAAATCCACCCAAAACCTAAAAAAATTGAAATTTTTATATGAAAAACTTCTTTTGCCCATATCTCCTAAACTAAGCGTCCTAGAGCGAAAAGGACTTTAATTCCTGACCACCCCAAAAAAATTGAAAAATCCTCCCAAAACCTAAAAAAATTGAAATTTTTATATGAAAAACTTCTGTTGCCCATATCTCCTTAAATATGCGTCCTAGAGCGAAAAGGACTTTAATTCGTGACCACCCCTAAAAAAATGAAAAATCCACCCAAAACCTAAAAAAATTGAAATTTTTATATGAAAAACTTCTTTTGCCCATATCTCCTTAAATATGCGTCCTAGAGCGAAAAGGATTTTAATTCGTGACCACCCCCAAAAAATTGAAAAATCCACCCAAAACCTAAAAAAATTGAAATTTTTATATGGAAAACTTCTTTTGCCCATATCTCCTAAACTAAGCGTCCTAGAGCGAAAAGGACTTTAATTCGTGACTACCCCCAAAAAATTGAAAAATCCACCCAAAACCTAAAAAAATTGAAATTTTTATATGAAAAACTTCTTTTGCCCATATCTCCTAAACTAAGCGTTCTAGAGCGAAAAGGACTTTAATTCGTGACCACCCCAAAAAAATTGAAAAATCCTCCCAAAACCTAAAAAAATTGAAATTTTTATATGAAAAACTTCTTTTGCCCATATCTCCTTAAATATGCGTCCTAGAGCGAAAAGGACTTTAATTCGTGACTACCCCCAAAAAATTGAAAAATCCACCCAAAACCTAAAAAAAATTAAATTTTTATATGAAAAACTTCTTTTGCCCATATCTCCTTAAATATGCGTCCTAGAGCGAAAAGGACTTTAATTCGTGACTACCCCCAAAAAATTGAAAAATCCGCCCAAAACCTAAAAAAATTGAAATTTTTATATGAAAAACTTCTTTTGCCCATATCTCCTTAAATATGCGTCCTAGAGCGAAAAGGACTTTAATTCGTGACCACCCACAAAAAGTTGAAAAATCCACCCAAAACCTAAAAAAATTGAAATTTTTATATGAAAAATTTCTTTTGCCCATATCTCCTAAACTAAGCGTCCTAGAGCGAAAAGGACTTTAATTCGTGACTACCCCCAAAAAATTGAAAAATCCACCCAAAACCTAAAAAATTGAAATTTTTATATGAAAAACTTCTTTTGCCCATATCTCCTAAACTAAGCGTCCTAGAGAGAAAAGGACTTTAATTCGTGACCACCCCAAAAAAATTGAAAAATCCTCCCAAAACCTAAAAATATTGAAATTTTTATATGAAAAACTTCTTTTGCCCATATCTCCTTAAATATGCGTCCTAGAACGAAAAGGACTTTAATTCGTGACCACCCCAAAAAATTGAAAAATCCTCCCAAAACCTAAAAAAATTGAAATTTTTATATGAAAAACTTCTTTTGCCCATATCTCCTTAAATATGCGTCCTAGAGCGAAAAGGACTTTAATTCGTGACCACCTCCAAAAAATTGAAAAATCCACCCAAAACCAAAAAAAAATTAAATTTTTATATGAAAAACTTCTTTTGCCCATATCTCCTAAACTAAGCGTCCTAGAGCGAAAAGGACTTTAATTCGCGACTACCCCCAAAAAATTGAAAAATCCACCCAAAACCTAAAAAATTGAAATTTTTATATGAAAAACTTCTTTTGCCCATATCTCCTAAACTAAGCGTCCTAGAGAGAAAAGGACTTTAATTCGTGACCACCCCAAAAAATTTAAAAATCCACCCAAAACCTAAAAAAATTGAAATTTTTATATGAAAAACTTCTTTTGCCCATATCTCCTTAAATATGCGTCCTAGAGCGAAAAGGAGTTTAATTCGTGACGACCCCCAAAAAATTGAAAAATCCACCCAAAACCTAAAAAAATTTAAATTTTTATATGAAAAACTTCTTTTGCCCATATCGCCTTAAATATGCGTCCAAGAGCGAAAAATCCACCCAAAACCTAAAAAAATTTAAATTTTTTGCCCATATCTCCTTAAATATGCGTCCTAGAGCGAAAAGGACTTTAATTCGTGACCACCCCCAAAAAATTGAAAAATCCACCCAAAACCTAAAAAAATTGAAATTTTTATATGAAAAACTTCTTTTGCCCATATCTCCTAAACTAAGCGTCCTAGAGCGAAAAGGACTTTAATTCCTGACCACCCCAAAAAAATTGAAAAATCCTCCCAAAACCTAAAAAAATTGAAATTTTTATATGAAAAACTTCTTTTGCCCATATCTCCTTAAATATGCGTCCTAGAGCGAAAAGGACTTTAATTCGTGACTACCCCCAAAAAATTGAAAAATCCACCCAAAACCTAAAAAAATTGAAATTTTTATATGAAAAACTTCTTTTGCCCATATCTCCTAAACTAAGCGTTCTAGAGCGAAAAGGACTTTAATTCGTGACCACCCCAAAAAAATTGAAAAATCCTCCCAAAACCTAAAAAAATTGAAATTTTTATATGAAAAACTTCTTTTGCCCATATCTCCTTAAATATGCGTCCTAGAGCGAAAAGGACTTTAATTCGTGACTACCCCCAAAAAATTGAAAAATCCACCCAAAACCTAAAAAAAATTAAATTTTTATATGAAAAACTTCTTTTGCCCATATCTCCTTAAATATGCGTCCTAGAGCGAAAAGGACTTTAATTCGTGACTACCCCCAAAAAATTGAAAAATCCACCCAAAACCTAAAAAAATTGAAATTTTTATATGAAAAACTTCTTTTGCCCATATCTCCTAAACTAAGCGTCCTAGAGCGAAAAGGACTTTAATTCGTGACTACCCCCAAAAAATTGAAAAATCCACTCAAAACCTAAAAAAATTGAAATTTTTATATGAAAAACTTCTTTTGCCCATATCTCCTAAACTAAGCGTCCTAGAGCGAAAAGGACTTTAATTCGTGACCACCCAAAAAAAATTGAAAAATCCTCCCAAAACCTAAAAAAATTGAAATTTTTATATGAAAAACTTCTTTTGCCCATATCTCCTTAAATATGCGTCCTAGAGCGAAAAGGACTTTAATTCGTGACCACCCCCAAAAAATTGAAAAATCCTCCCAAAACCTAAAAAAAATGAAATTTTTATATGAAAAACTTCTTTTGCCCATATCTCCTTAAGTATGCGTCCTAGAGCGAAAAGGACTTTAATTCGTGACTACCCCCAAAAAATTGAAAAATCCACCAAAAACCTAAAAAAATTTAAATTTTTATATGAAAAACTTCTTTTGCCCATATCTCCTTAAATATGCGTCCTAGAGCGAAAAGGACTTTAATTCGTGACCACCTCCAAAAAATTGAAAAATCCACCCAAAACCTAAAAAAATTGAAATTTTTATATGAAAAACTTCTTTTGCCCATATCTCCTTAAATATGCGTCCTAGAGCGAAAAGGACTTTAATTCGTGACCACCTCCAAAAAGTTGAAAAATCCACCCAAAACCTAAAATTATTGAAATTTTTATATGAAAAACTTCTTTTGCCCATATCTCCTTAAATATGCGTCCTAGAGCGAAAAGGACTTTAGTTCGTGACTACCCCCAAAAAATTGAAAAATCCACCCAAAACCTAAAAAAATTTAAATTTTTATATGAAAAACTTCGTTTGCCCATATCTCCTAAACTAAGCGTCCTAGAGCGAAAAGGACTTTAATTCGTGACTACCCCCAAAAAATTTAAAAATCCACCCAAACCCTAAAATTATTGAAATTTTTATATGAAAAACTTCTTTTGCCCATATCTCCTTAAATATGCGTCCTAGAGCGAAAAGGACTTTAATTCGTGACTACACCCAAAAAATTGAAAAATCCACCCAAAACCTAAAAAAATTGAAATTTTTATATGAAAAACTTCTTTTGCCCATATCTCCTAAACTAAGCGTCCTAGAGCGAAAAGGACTTTAATTCGTGACTACCCCCAAAAAATTGAAAAATCCGCCCAAAACCTAAAAAAATTGAAATTTTTATATGAAAAACTTCTTTTGCCCATATCTCCTTAAATATGCGTCCTAGAGCGAAAAGGACTTTAATTCGTGACCACCCACAAAAAGTTGAAAAATCCACCCAAAACCTAAAAAAATTGAAATTTTTATATGAAAAATTTCTTTTGCCCATATCTCCTAAACTAAGCGTCCTAGAGCGAAAAGGACTTTAATTCGTGACTACCCCCAAAAAATTGAAAAATCCACCCAAAACCTAAAAAATTGAAATTTTTATATGAAAAACTTCTTTTGCCCATATCTCCTAAACTAAGCGTCCTAGAGAGAAAAGGACTTTAATTCGTGACCACCCCAAAAAAATTGAAAAATCCTCCCAAAACCTAAAAAAATTGAAATTTTTATATGAAAAACTTCTTTTGCCCATATCTCCTTAAATATGCGTCCTAGAACGAAAAGGACTTTAATTCGTGACCACCCCAAAAAATTGAAAAATCCTCCCAAAACCTAAAAAAATTGAAATTTTTATATGAAAAACTTCTTTTGCCCATATCTCCTTAAATATGCGTCCTAGAGCGAAAAGGACTTTAATTCGTGACCACCTCCAAAAAATTGAAAAATCCACCCAAAACCAAAAAAAATTTAAATTTTTATATGAAAAACTTCTTTTGCTCATATCTCCTAAACTAAGCGTCCTAGAGCGAAAAGGACTTTAATTCGTGACTACCCCCAAAAAATTGAAAAATCCACCCAAAACCTAAAAATAATGAAATTTTTATATGAAAAACTTCTTTTGCCCATATCTCCTTAAATATGCGTCCTAGAGCGAAAAGGACTTTAATTCGTGACTACCCCCAAAAAATTGCAAAATCCACCCAAAACCTAAAAAAAATTAAATTTTTATATGAAAAACTTCTTTTGCCCATATCTCCTTAAATATGCGTCCTAGAGCGAAAAGGACTTTAATTCGTGACCACCCCCAAAAAATTGAAAAACCCACCCAAAACCTAACAAAATTGAAATTTTTATATGAAAAACTTCTTTTGCCCATATCTCCTAAACTAAGCGTCCTAGAGAGAAAAGGACTTTAATTCGTGACCACCCCAAAAAAATTGAAAAATCCTCCCAAAACCTAAAAAAATTGAAATTTTTATATGAAAAACTTCTTTTGCCCATATCTCCTTAAATATGCGTCCTAGAGCGAAAAGGACTTTAATTCGTGACTACCCCCAAAAAATTGAAAAATCCACCCAAAACCTAAAAAAATTTAAATTTTTATATGAAAAACTTCTTTTGCCCATATCTCCTAAACTAAGCGTCCTAGAGCGAAAAGGACTTTAATTCGTGACCACCCCAAAAAAATTGAAAAATCCTCCCAAAACCTAAAAAAATTGAAATTTTTATATGAAAAACTTCTTTTGCCCATATCTCCTTAAATATGCGTCCTAGAGCGAAAAGGACTTTAATTCGTGACTACCCCCAAAAAATTGAAAAATCCACCCAAAACCTAAAAAAATTAAATTTTTATATGAAAAACTTCTTTTGCCCATATCTCCTTAAATATGCGTCCTAGAGCGAAAAGGACTTTAATTCGTGACCGCCCCCAAAAAATTGAAAAATCCACCCAAAACCTAAAAAAATTTAAATTTTTTGCCCATATCTCCTTAAATATGCGTCCTAGAGCGAAAAGGACTTTAATTCGTGACCACCCCCAAAAAATTGAAAAATCCACCCAAAACCTAAAAAAATTGAAATTTTTATATGGAAAACTTCTTTTGCCCATATCTTCTTAACTAAGCGTCCTAGAGCGAAAAGGACTTTAATTCGTGACCACCCCAAAAAAATTGAAAAATCCTCCCAAAACCTAAAAAAATTGAAATTTTTATATGAAAAACTTCTTTTGCCCATATCTCCTTAAATATGCGTCCTAGAGCGAAAAGGACTTTAATTCGTGACTACCCCCAAAAAATTGAAAAATCCACCCAAAACCTAAAAAAATTAAATTTTTATATGAAAAACTTCTTTTGCCCATATCTCCTTAAATATGCGTCCTAGAGCGAAAAGGACTTTAATTCGTGACTACCCCCAAAAAATTGAAAAATCCACCCAAAACCTAAAATTATTGAAATTTTTATATGAAAAACTTCTTTTGCCCATATCTCCTTAAATATGCGTCCTAGAGCGAAAAGGACTTTGATTCGTGACCACCCCCAAAAAATTGAAAAATCCACCCAAAACCTAAAATTATTGAAATTTTTATATGAAAAACTTCTTTTGCCCATATCTCCTTAAATATGCGTCCTAGAGCGAAAAGGACTTTAATTCGTGACCACCCACAAAAAGTTGAAAAATCCACCCAAAACTTAAAAAATTGAAATTTTTATATGAAAAACTTCTTTTGCCCATATCTCCTAAACTAAGCGTCCTAGAGCGAAAAGGACTTTAATTCGTGACTACCCCCAAAAAATTTAAAAATCCACCCAAAACCTAAAAAAATTGAAATTTTTATATGAAAAACTTCTTTTGCCCATATCTCCTTAAATATGCGTCCTAGAGCGAAAAGGACTTTAATTCGTGACCACCCCCAAAAAATTGAAAAATCCACCCAAAACCTAAAAAAATTGAATTTTTTATATGAAAAACTTCTTTTGCCCATATCTCCTTAAATATGCGTCCTAGAGCGAAAAGGACTTTAATTCGTGACCACCCCCAAAAAATTGAAAAATCCACCCAAAACCTAAAAAAATTGAAATTTTTATATGAAAAACTTCTTTTGCCCATATCTCCTAAACTAAGCGTCCTAGAGCGAAAAGGACTTTAATTCGTGACTACCCCCAAAAAATTGAAAAATCCGCCCAAAACCTAAAAAAATTGAAATTTTTATATGAAAAACTTCTTTTGCCCATATCTCCTTAAATATGCGTCCTAGAGCGAAAAGGACTTTAATTCGTGACCACCCACAAAAAGTTGAAAAATCCACCCAAAACCTAAAAAAATTGAAATTTTTATATGAAAAACTTCTTTTGCCCATATCTCCTAAACTAAGCGTCCTAGAGCGAAAAGGACTTTAATTCGTGACTACCCCCAAAAAATTGAAAAATCCACCCAAAACCTAAAAAAATTGAAATTTTTATATGAAAAACTTCTTTTGCCCATATCTCCTAAACTAAGCGTCCTAGAGAGAAAAGGACTTTAATTCGTGACCACCCCAAAAAAATTGAAAAATCCTCCCAAAACCTAAAAAAATTGAAATTTTTATATGAAAAACTTCTTTTGCCCATATCTCCTTAAATATGCGTCCTAGAACGAAAAGGACTTTAATTCGTGACCACCCCAAAAAATTGAAAAATCCTCCCAAAACCTAAAAAAATTGAAATTTTTATATGAAAAACTTCTTTTGCCCATATCTCCTTAAATATGCGTCCTAGAGCGAAAAGGACTTTAATTCGTGACCACCTCCAAAAAATTGAAAAATCCACCCAAAACCAAAAAAAATTTAAATTTTTATATGAAAAACTTCTTTTGCCCATATCTCCTAAACTAAGCGTCCTAGAGCGAAAAGGACTTTAATTCGTGACTACCCCCAAAAAATTGAAAAATCCACCCAAAACCTAAAAATATTGAAATTTTTATATGAAAAACTTCTTTTGCCCATATCTCCTTAAATATGCGTCCTAGAGCGAAAAGGACTTTAATTCGTGACTACCCCCAAAAAATTGCAAAATCCACCCAAAACCTAAAAAAAATTAAATTTTTATATGAAAAACTTCTTTTGCCCATATCTCCTTAAATATGCGTCCTAGAGCGAAAAGGACTTTAATTCGTGACCACCCCCAAAAAATTGAAAAACCCACCCAAAACCTAAAAAAATTGAAATTTTTATATGAAAAACTTCTTTTGCCCATATCTCCTTAAATATGCGTCCTAGAGCGAAAAGGACTTTAATTCGTGACCACCCCAAAAAAATTGAAAAATCCACCCAAAACCTAAAAAAATTGAAATTTTTATATGAAAAACTTCTTTTGCCCATATCTCCTAAACTAAGCGTCCTAGAGCGAAAAGGACTTTAATTCGTGACTACCCCCAAAAAATTGAAAAATCCACCCAAAACCTAAAAAAATTTAAATTTTTATATGAAAAACTTCTTTTGCCCATATCTCCTAAACTAAGCGTCCTAGAGCGAAAAGGACTTTAATTCGTGACCGCCCCCAAAAAATTGAAAAATCCACCCAAAACCTAAAAAAATTTAAATTTTTTGCCCATATCTCCTTAAATATGCGTCCTAGAGCGAAAAGGACTTTAATTCGTGACCACCCCCAAAAAATTGAAAAATCCACCCAAAACCTAAAAAAATTGAAATTTTTATATGAAAAACTTCTTTTGCCCATATCTCCTAAACTAAGCGTCCTAGAGCGAAAAGGACTTTAATTCGTGACCACCCCAAAAAAATTGAAAAATCCTCCCAAAAACTAAAAAAATTGAAATTTTTGTATGAAAAACTTCTTTTGCCCATATCTCCTTAAATATGCGTCCTAGAGCGAAAAGGACTTTAATTCGTGACTACCCCCAAAAAATTGCAAAATCCACCCAAAACCTAAAAAAATTTAAATTTTTATATGAAAAACTTCTTTTGCCCATATCTCCTTAAATATGCGTCCTAGAGCGAAAAGGACTTTAATTCGTGACCACCCCCAAAACAATGAAAAATCCACCCAAAACCTAAAAAAATTGAAATTTTTATATGAAAAACTTCTTTTGCCCATATCTCCTTAAATATGCGTCCTAGAGCGAAAAGGACTTTAATTCGTGACCACCCCCAAAAAATTGAAAAATCCACCCAAAACCTAAAAAAATTGAAATTTTTATATGGAAAACTTCTTTTGCCCATATCTTCTAAACTAAGCGTCCTAGAGCGAAAAGGACTTTAATTCGTGACTACCCCCAAAAAACTGAAAAATCCACCCAAAACCTAAAAAAATTGAAATTTTTATATGAAAAACTTCTTTTGCCCATATCTCCTAAACTAAGCGTTCTAGAGCGAAAAGGACTTTAATTCGTGACCACCCCCAAAAAATTGAAAAATCCTCCCAAAACCTAAAAAAATTGAAATTTTTATATGAAAAACTTCTTTTGCCCATATCTCCTTAAATATGCGTCCTAGACGAAAAGGACTTTAATTCGTGACTCCCCCCAAAAAATTGAAAAATCCACCCAAAACCTAAAAAAATTAAATTTTTATATGAAAAACTTCTTTTGCCCATATCTCCTTAAATATGCGTCCTAGAGCGAAAAGGACTTTAATTCGTGACTACCCCCAAAAAATTGAAAAATCCACCCAAAACCTAAAATTATTGAAATTTTTATATGAAAAACTTCTTTTGCCCATACCTCCTTAAATATGCGTCCTAGAGCGAAAAGGACTTTGATTCGTGACCACCCCCAAAAAATTGAAAAATCCACCCAAAACCTAAAAGTATTGAAATTTTTATATGAAAAACTTCTTTTGCCCATATCTCCTTAAATATGCGTCCTAGAGCGAAAAGGACTTTAATTCGTGACCACCCACAAAAAGTTGAAAAATCCACCCAAAACCTAAAAAAATTGAAATTTTTATATGAAAAACTTCTTTTGCCCATATCTCCTAAACTAAGCGTCCTAGAGCGAAAAGGACTTTAATTCGTGACTACCCCCAAAAAATTTAAAAATCCACCCAAAACCTAAAAAAATTTAAATTTTTATATGAAAAACTTCTTTTGCCCATATCTCCTTAAATATGCGTCCTAGAGCGAAAAGGACTTTAATTCGTGACCACCCCCAAAAAATTGAAAAATCCACCCAAAACCTAAAAAAATTGAAATTTTTATATGAAAAACTTCTTTTGCCCATATCTCCTTAAATATGCGTCCTAGAGCGAAAAGGACTTTAATTCGTGACCACCCCCAAAAAATTGAAAAATCCACCCAAAACCTAAAAAAATTGAAATTTTTATATGAAAAACTTCTTTTGCCCATATCTCCTAAACTAAGCGTCCTAGAGCGAAAAGGACTTTAATTCGTGACTACCCCCAAAAAATTGAAAAATCCACCCAAAACCTAAAAAAATTGAAATTTTTATATGAAAAACTTCTTTTTCCCATATCTCCTAAACTAAGCGTCTTAGAGCGAAAAGGACTTTAATTCGTGACCACCCCCAAAAAATTGAAAAATCCTCCCAAAACCTAAAAAAATTGAAATTTTTATATGAAAAACTTCTTTTGCCCATATCTCCTAAACTAAGCGTCCTAGAGAGAAAAGGACTTTAATTCGTGACCACCCCAAAAAAATTGAAAAATCCTCCCAAAACCTAAAAAAATTGAAATTTTTATATGAAAAACTTCTTTTGCCCATATCTCCTTAAATATGCGTCCTAGAACGAAAAGGACTTTAATTCGTGACCACCCCAAAAAATTGAAAAATCCTCCCAAAACCTAAAAAAATTGAAATTTTTATATGAAAAACTTCTTTTGCCCATATCTCCTTAAATATGCGTCCTAGAGCGAAAAGGACTTTAATTCGTGACCACCTCCAAAAAATTGAAAAATCCACCCAAAACCAAAAAAAATTTAAATTTTTATATGAAAAACTTCTTTTGCCCATATCTCCTAAACTAAGCGTCCTAGAGCGAAAAGGACTTTAATTCGTGACTACCCCCAAAAAATTGAAAAATCCACCCAAAACCTAAAAATATTGAAATTTTTATATGAAAAACTTCTTTTGCCCATATCTCCTTAAATATGCGTCCTAGAGCGAAAAGGACTTTAATTCGTGACTACCCCCAAAAAATTGCAAAATCCACCCAAAACCTAAAAAAAATTAAATTTTTATATGAAAAACTTCTTTTGCCCATATCTCCTTAAATATGCGTCCTAGAGCGAAAAGGACTTTAATTCGTGACCACCCCCAAAAAATTGAAAAACCCACCCAAAACCTAAAAAAATTGAAATTTTTATATGAAAAACTTCTTTTGCCCATATCTCCTTAAATATGCGTCCTAGAGCGAAAAGGACTTTAATTCGTGACCACCCCAAAAAAATTGAAAAATCCACCCAAAACCTAAAAAAATTGAAATTTTTATATGAAAAACTTCTTTTGCCCATATCTCCTAAACTAAGCGTCCTAGAGCGAAAAGGACTTTAATTCGTGACTACCCCCAAAAAATTGAAAAATCCACCCAAAACCTAAAAAAATTTAAATTTTTATATGAAAAACTTCTTTTGCCCATATCTCCTAAACTAAGCGTCCTAGAGCGAAAAGGACTTTAATTCGTGACCGCCCCCAAAAAATTGAAAAATCCACCCAAAACCTAAAAAAATTTAAATTTTTTGCCCATATCTCCTTAAATATGCGTCCTAGAGCGAAAAGGACTTTAATTCGTGACCACCCCCAAAAAATTGAAAAATCCACCCAAAACCTAAAAAAATTGAAATTTTTATATGAAAAACTTCTTTTGCCCATATCTCCTAAACTAAGCGTCCTAGAGCGAAAAGGACTTTAATTCGTGACCACCCCAAAAAAATTGAAAAATCCTCCCAAAAACTAAAAAAATTGAAATTTTTGTATGAAAAACTTCTTTTGCCCATATCTCCTTAAATATGCGTCCTAGAGCGAAAAGGACTTTAATTCGTGACTACCCCCAAAAAATTGAAAAATCCACCCAAAACCAAAAAAAATTTAAATTTTTATATGAAAAACTTCTTTTGCCCATATCTCCTTAAATATGCGTCCTAGAGCGAAAAGGACTTTAATTCGTGACCACCCCCAAAACAATGAAAAATCCACCCAAAACCTAAAAAAATTGAAATTTTTATATGAAAAACTTCTTTTGCCCATATCTCCTTAAATATGCGTCCTAGAGCGAAAAGGACTTTAATTCGTGACCACCCCCAAAAAATTGAAAAATCCACCCAAAACCTAAAAAAATTGAAATTTTTATATGGAAAACTTCTTTTGCCCATATCTTCTAAACTAAGCGTCCTAGAGCGAAAAGGACTTTAATTCGTGACTACCCCCAAAAAACTGAAAAATCCACCCAAAACCTAAAAAAATTGAAATTTTTATATGAAAAACTTCTTTTGCCCATATCTCCTAAACTAAGCGTTCTAGAGCGAAAAGGACTTTAATTCGTGACCACCCCCAAAAAATTGAAAAATCCTCCCAAAACCTAAAAAAATTGAAATTTTTATATGAAAAACTTCTTTTGCCCATATCTCCTTAAATATGCGTCCTAGAGCGAAAAGGACTTTAATTCGTGACTCCCCCCAAAAAATTGAAAAATCCACCCAAAACCTAAAAAAATTAAATTTTTATATGAAAAACTTCTTTTGCCCATATCTCCTTAAATATGCGTCCTAGAGCGAAAAGGACTTTAATTCGTGACTACCCCCAAAAAATTGAAAAATCCACCCAAAACCTAAAATTATTGAAATTTTTATATGAAAAACTTCTTTTGCCCATACCTCCTTAAATATGCGTCCTAGAGCGAAAAGGACTTTGATTCGTGACCACCCCCAAAAAATTGAAAAATCCACCCAAAACCTAAAAGTATTGAAATTTTTATATGAAAAACTTCTTTTGCCCATATCTCCTTAAATATGCGTCCTAGAGCGAAAAGGACTTTAATTCGTGACCACCCACAAAAAGTTGAAAAATCCACCCAAAACCTAAAAAAATTGAAATTTTTATATGAAAAACTTCTTTTGCCCATATCTCCTAAACTAAGCGTCCTAGAGCGAAAAGGACTTTAATTCGTGACTACCCCCAAAAAATTTAAAAATCCACCCAAAACCTAAAAAAATTTAAATTTTTATATGAAAAACTTCTTTTGCCCATATCTCCTTAAATATGCGTCCTAGAGCGAAAAGGACTTTAATTCGTGACCACCCCCAAAAAATTGAAAAATCCACCCAAAACCTAAAAAAATTGAAATTTTTATATGAAAAACTTCTTTTGCCCATATCTCCTTAAATATGCGTCCTAGAGCGAAAAGGACTTTAATTCGTGACCACCCCCAAAAAATTGAAAAATCCACCCAAAACCTAAAAAAATTGCAATTTTTATATGAAAAACTTCTTTTGCCCATATCTCCTAAACTAAGCGTCCTAGAGCGAAAAGGACTTTAATTCGTGACTACCCCCAAAAAATTGAAAAATCCACCCAAAACCTAAAAAAATTGAAATTTTTATATGAAAAATTTCTTTTTCCCATATCTCCTAAACTAAGCGTCTTAGAGCGAAAAGGACTTTAATTCGTGACCACCCCCAAAAAATTGAAAAATCCTCCCAAAACCTAAAAAAATTGAAATTTTTATATGAAAAACTTCTTTTGCCCATATCTCCTTAAATATGCGTCCTAGAGCGAAAAGGACTTTAATTCGTGACTACCCCCAAAAAATTGAAAAATCCACCCAAAACCTAAAAAAAATTTAAATTTTTATATGAAAAACTTCTTTTGCCCATATCTCCTTAAATATGCGTCTTAGAGCGAAAAGGACTTTAATTCGTGACCACCCCCAAAAAATTGAAAAATCCACCCAAAACCTAAAAAAATTGAAATTTTTATATGAAAAGGACTTTAATTCGTGACTACCCCCAAAAAAATTGAAAAATCCACCCAAAACCTAAAAAAAATTTAAATTTTTATATGAAAAACTTCTTTTGCCCATATCTCCTTAAATATGCGTCTTAGAGCGAAAAGGACTTTAATTCGTGACCACCCCCAAAAAATTGAAAAATCCACCCAAAACCTAAAAAAATTGAAATTTTTATATGAAAAGGACTTTAATTCGTGACTACCCCCAAAAAAATTGAAAAATCCACCCAAAACCTAAAAAAATTGAAATTTTTATATGAAAAACTTCTTTTGCCCATATCTCCTAAACTAAGCGTCCTAGAGCGAAAAGGACTTTAATTCGTGACTACCCCCAAAAAATTGAAAAATCCACCCAAAACCTAAAAAAAATTAAATTTTTATATGAAAAACTTCTTTTGCCCATATCTCCTTAAATATGCGTCCTAGAGCGAAAAGGACTTTAATTCGTGACTACCCCCAAAAAATTGAAAAATCTACCCAAAACCTAAAATTATTGAAATTTTTATATGAAAAACTTCTTTTGCCCATATCTCCTTAAATATGCGTCCTAGAGCGAAAAGGACTTTGATTCGTGACCACCCCCAAAAAATTGAAAAATCTACCCAAAACCTAAAATTATTGAAATTTTTATATGAAAAACTTCTTTTGCCCATATCTCCTTAAATATGCGTCCTAGAGCGAAAAGGACTTTAATTCATGACTACCCCCAAAAAATTGAAAAATCCACCCAAAACCTAAATAAATTGAAATTTTTATTTGAAAAACTTCTTTTGCCCATATCTCCTTAAATATGCGTCCTAGAGCGAAAAGGACTTTAATTCGTGACCACCCCCAAACAGTGAAAAATCCACCCAAAACCTAAAAAAATTGAAATTTTTATATGAAAAACTTCTTTTGCCCATATCTCCTTAAATATGCGTCCTAGAGCGAAAAGGACTTTAATTCGTGACTACCCCCAAAAAATTGAAAAATCCACCCAAAACCTAAAAAAAATTTAAATTTTTATATGAAAAACTTCTTTTGCCCATATCTCCTTAAATATGCGTCTTAGAGCGAAAAGGACTTTAATTCGTGACCACCCCCAAAAAATTGAAAAATCCACCCAAAACCTAAAAAAATTGAAATTTTTATATGAAAAGGACTTTAATTCGTGACTACCCCCAAAAAATTGAAAAATCCACCCAAAACCTAAAAAAATTGAAATTTTTATATGAAAAACTTCTTTTGCCCATATCTCCTAAACTAAGCGTCCTAGAGCGAAAAGGACTTTAATTCGTGACCACCCCAAAAAAATTGAAAAATCCTCCCAAAACCTAAAAAAATTGAAATTTTTATATGAAAAACTTCTTTTGCCCATATCTCCTTAAATATGCGTCCTAGAGCGAAAAGGACTTTAATTCGTGACTACCCCCAAAAAATTGAAAAATCCACCCAAAACCTAAAAAAATTTAAATTTTTATATGAAAAACTTCTTTTGCCCATATCTCCTTAAATATGCGTCCTAGAGCGAAAAGGACTTTAATTCGTGACTACCCCCAAAAAATTGAAAAATCCACCCAAAACCTAAAATTATTGAAATTTTTATATGAAAAACTTCTTTTGCCCATATCTCCTAAACTAAGCGTCCTAGAGCGAAAAGGACTTTAATTCATGACTACCCCCAAAAAATTGAAAAATCCACCCAAAACCTAAATAAATTGAAATTTTTATTTGAAAAACTTCTTTTGCCCATATCTCCTTAAATATGCGTCCTAGAGCGAAAAGGACTTTAATTCGTGACCACCCCCAAACAGTGAAAAATCCACCCAAAACCTAAAAAAATTGAAATTTTTATATGAAAAACTTCTTTTGCCCATATCTCCTTAAATATGCGTCCTAGAGCGAAAAGGACTTTAATTCGTGACCACCCCCAAAAAATTGAAAAATCCACCCAAAACCTAAAAAAATTGAAATTTTTATATGGAAAACTTCTTTTGCCCATATCTCCTAAACTAAGCGTCCTAGAGCGAAAAGGACTTTAATTCGTGACTACCCCCAAAAAATTGAAAAATCCACCCAAAACCTAAAAAAATTGAAATTTTTATATGAAAAACTTCTTTTGCCCATATCTCCTAAACTAAGCGTTCTAGAGCGAAAAGGACTTTAATTCGTGACCACCCCAAAAAAATTGAAAAATCCTCCCAAAACCTAAAAAAATTGAAATTTTTATATGAAAAACTTCTTTTGCCCATATCTCCTTAAATATGCGTCCTAGAGCGAAAAGGACTTTAATTCGTGACTACCCCCAAAAAATTGAAAAATCCACCCAAAACCTAAAAAAAATTAAATTTTTATATGAAAAACTTCTTTTGCCCATATCTCCTTAAATATGCGTCCTAGAGCGAAAAGGACTTTAATTCCTGACTACCCCCAAAAAATTGAAAAATCTACCCAAAACCTAAAATTATTGAAATTTTTATATGAAAAACTTCTTTTGCCCATATCTCCTTAAATATGCGTCCTAGAGCGAAAAGGACTTTGATTCGTGACCACCCCCAAAAAATTGAAAAATCTACCCAAAACCTAAAATTATTGAAATTTTTATATGAAAAACTTCTTTTGCCCATATCTCCTTAAATATGCGTCCTAGAGCGAAAAGGACTTTAATTCGTGACCACCCACAAAAAGTTGAAAAATCCACCCAAAACCTAAAAAAATTGAAATTTTTATATGAAAACCTTCTTTTGCCCATATCTCCTAAACTAAGCGTCCTAGAGCGAAAAGGACTTTAATTCGTGACTACCCCCAAAAAATTGAAAAATCCACCCAAAACCTAAAATTATTGAAATTTTTATATGAAAAACTTCTTTTGCCCATATCTCCTAAACTAAGCGTCCTAGAGCGAAAAGGACTTTAATTCATGACTACCCCCAAAAAATTGAAAAATCCACCCAAAACCTAAATAAATTGAAATTTTTATTTGAAAAACTTCTTTTGCCCATATCTCCTTAAATATGCGTCCTAGAGCGAAAAGGACTTTAATTCGTGACCACCCCCAAACAATGAAAAATCCACCCAAAACCTAAAAAAATTGAAATTTTTATATGAAAATTTCTTTTGCCCATATCTCCTTAAATATGCGTCCTAGAGCGAAAAGGACTTTAATTCGTGACTACCCCCAAAAAATTGAAAAATCCACCCAAAACCTAAAAAAAATTAAATTTTTATATGAAAAACTTCTTTTGCCCATATCTCCTTAAATATGCGTCCTAGAGCGAAAAGGACTTTAATTCGTGACTACCCCCAAAAAATTGAAAAATCCACCCAAAACCTAAAATTATTGAAATTTTTATATGAAAAACTTCTTTTGCCCATATCTCCTTAAATATGCGTCCTAGAGCGAAAAGGACTTTAATTCGTGACCACCCCAAAAAAATTGAAAAATCCTCCCAAAACCTAAAAAAATTGAAATTTTTATATGAAAAACTTCTTTTGCCCATATCTCCTTAAATATGCGTCCTAGAGCGAAAAGGACTTTAATTCGTGACCACCCCCAAAAAATTGAAAAATCCACCCAAAACCTAAAAAAATTGAAATTTTTATATGAAAAACTTCTTTTGCCCATATCTCCTTAAATATGCGTCCTAGAGCGAAAAGGACTTTAATTCGTGACCACCCCCAAAAAATTGAAAAATCCACCCAAAACCTAAAAAAATTGAAATTTTTATATGAAAAACTTCTTTTGCCCATATCTCCTAAACTAAGCGTCCTAGAGCGAAAAGGACTTTAATTCGTGACTACCCCCAAAAAATTGAAAAATCCACCCAAAACCTAAAAAAATTGAAATTTTTATATGAAAAACTTCTTTTTCCCATATCTCCTAAACTAAGCGTTTTAGAGCGAAAAGGACTTTAATTCGTGACCACCCCCAAAAAATTGAAAAATCCTCCCAAAACCTAAAAAAATTGAAATTTTTATATGAAAAACTTCTTTTGCCCATATCTCCTTAAATATGCGTCCTAGAGCGAAAAGGACTTTAATTCGTGACTACCCCCAAAAAATTGAAAAATCCACCCAAAACCTAAAAAAATTTAAATTTTTATATGAAAAACTTCTTTTGCCCATATCTCCTTAAATATGCTTCTTAGAGCGAAAAGGACTTTAATTCGTGACCACCCCCAAAAAATTGAAAAATCCACCAAAACCTAAAAAAATTGAAATTTTTATATGAAAAACTTCTTTTGCCCATATCTCCTAAACTAAGCGTCCTAGAGCGAAAAGGACTTTAATTCGTGACTACCCCCAAAAAATTGAAAAATCCACCCAAAACCTAAAAAAATTGAAATTTTTATATGAAAAACTTCTTTTGCCCATATCTCCTAAACTAAGCGTCCTAGAGCGAAAAGGACTTTAATTCGTGACCACCCCAAAAAAATTGAAAAATCCTCCCAAAACCTAAAAAAATTGAAATTTTTATATGAAAAACTTCTTTTGCCCATATCTCCTTAAATATGCGTCCTAGAGCGAAAAGGACTTTAATTCGTGACTACCCCCAAAAAATTGAAAAGTCCACCCAAAACCTAAAAAAATTTAAATTTTTATATGAAAAACTTCTTTTGCCCATATCTCCTTAAATATGCGTCCTAGAGCGAAAAGGACTTTAATTCGTGACTACCCCCAAAAAATTGAAAAATCCACCCAAAACCTAAAATTATTGAAATTTTTATATGAAAAACTTTTTTGCCCATATCTCCTTAAATATGCGTCCTAGAGCGAAAAGGACTTTGATACGTGACCACCCCCAAAAAATTGAAAAATCCACCCAAAACCTAAAATTATTGAAATTTTTATATGAAAAACTTCTTTTGCCCATATCTCCTTAAATATGCGTCCTAGAGCGAAAAGGACTTTAATTCGTGACCACCCACAAAAAGTTGAAAAATCCACCCAAAACCTAAAAAAATTGAAATTTTTATATGAAAAACTTCTTTTGCCCATATCTCCTAAACTAAGCGTCCTAGAGCGAAAAGGACTTTAATTCGTGACTACCCCCAAAAAATTTAAAAATCCACCCAAAACCTAAAAAAATTTAAATTTTTATATGAAAAACTTCTTTTGCCCATATCTCCTTAAATATGCGTCCTAGAGCGAAAAGGACTTTAATTCGTGACCACCCCCAAAAAATTGAAAAATCCACCCAAAACCTAAAAAAATTGAAATTTTTATATGAAAAACTTCTTTTGCCCATATCTCCTTAAATATGCGTCCTAGAGCGAAAAGGACTTTAATTCGTGACCACCCCCAAAAAATTGAAAAATCCACCCAAAACCTAAAAAAATTGAAATTTTTATATGAAAAACTTCTTTTTCCCATATCTCCTAAACTAAGCGTCTTAGAGCGAAAAGGACATTAATTCGTGACCACCCCCAAAAAATTGAAAAATCCTCCCAAAACCTAAAAAAATTGAAATTTTTATATGAAAAACTTCTTTTGCCCATATCTCCTTAAATATGCGTCCTAGAGCGAAAAGGACTTTAATTCGTGACTACCCCCAAAAAATTGAAAAATCCACCCAAAACCTAAAAAAATTTAAATTTTTATATGAAAAACTTCTTTTGCCCATATCTCCTTAAATATGCGTCTTAGAGCGAAAAGGACTTTAATTCGTGACCACCCCCAAAAAATTGAAAAATCCACCCAAAACCTAAAAAAATTGAAATTTTTATATGAAAAACTTCTTTTGCCCATATCTCCTAAACTAAGCGTCCTAGAGCGAAAAGGACTTTAATTCGTGACCACCCCAAAAAAATTGAAAAATCCTCCCAAAACCTAAAAAAATTGAAATTTTTATATGAAAAACTTCTTTTGCCCATATCTCCTTAAATATGCGTCCTAGAGCGAAAAGGACTTTAATTCGTGACTACCCCCAAAAAATTGAAAAATCCACCCAAAACCTAAAATTATTGAAATTTTTATATGAAAAACTTCTTTTGCCCATATCTCCTAAACTAAGCGTCCTAGAGCGAAAAGGACTTTAATTCATGACTACCCCCAAAAAATTGAAAAATCCACCCAAAACCTAAATAAATTGAAATTTATATTTGAAAAACTTCTTTTGCCCATATCTCCTTAAATATGCGTCCTAGAGCGAAAAGGACTTTAATTCGTGACCACCCCCAAAACAATGAAAAATCCACCCAAAACCTAAAAAAATTGAAATTTTTATATGAAAAACTTCTTTTGCCCATATCTCCTTAAATATGCGTCCTAGAGCGAAAAGGACTTTAATTCGTGACCACCCCCAAAAAATTGGAAAATCCACCCAAAACCTAAAAAAATTGAAATTTTTATATGGAAAACTTCTTTTGCCCATATCTCCTAAACTAAGCGTCCTAGAGCGAAAAGGACTTTAATTCGTGACTACCCCCAAAAAATTGAAAAATCCACCCAAAACCTAAAAAAAATGAAATTTTTATATGAAAAACTTCTTTTGCCCATATCTCCTAAACTAAGCGTTCTAGAGCGAAAAGGACTTTAATTCGTGACCACCCCAAAAAAATTGAAAAATCCTCCCAAAACCTAAAAAAATTGAAATTTTTATATGAAAAACTTCTTTTGCCCATATCTCCTTAAATATGCGTCCTAGAGCGAAAAGGACTTTAATTCGTGACTACCCCCAAAAAATTGAAAAATCCACCCAAAACCTAAAAAAAATTAAATTTTTATATGAAAAACTTCTTTTGCCCATATCTCCTTAAATATGCGTCCTAGAGCGAAAAGGACTTTAATTCGTGACTACCCCCAAAAAATTGAAAAATCCACCCAAAACCTAAAATTATTGAAATTTTTATATGAAAAACTTCTTTTGCCCATATCTCCTTAAATATGCGTCCTAGAGCGAAAAGGACTTTGATTCGTGACCACCCCCAAAAAATTGAAAAATCCACCCAAAACCTAAAATTATTGAAATTTTTATATGAAAAACTTCTTTTGCCCATATCTCCTTAAATATGCGTCCTAGAGCGAAAAGGACTTTAATTCGTGACCACCCACAAAAAGTTGAAAAATCCACCCAAAACCTAAAAAAATTGAAATTTTTATATGAAAAACTTCTTTTGCCCATATCTCCTAAACTAAGCGTCCTAGAGCGAAAAGGACTTTAATTCGTGACTACCCCCAAAAAATTTAAAAATCCACCCAAAACCTAAAAAAAATTAAATTTTTATATGAAAAACTTCTTTTGCCCATATCTCCTTAAATATGCGTCCTAGAGCGAAAAGGACTTTAATTCGTGACCACCCCCAAAAAATTGAAAAATCCACCCAAAACCTAAAAAAATTGAAATTTTTATATGAAAAACTTCTTTTGCCCATATCTCCTTAAATATGCGTCCTAGAGCGAAAAGGACTTTAATTCGTGACCACCCCCAAAAAATTGAAAAATCCACCCAAAACCTAAAAAAATTGAAATTTTTATATGAAAAACTTCTTTTGCCCATATCTCCTAAACTAAGCGTCCTAGAGCGAAAAGGACTTTAATTCGTGACTACCCCCAAAAAATTGAAAAATCCACCCAAAACCTAAAAAAATTGAAATTTTTATATGAAAAACTTCTTTTCCCCATATCTCCTAAACTAAGCGTCTTAGAGCGAAAAGGACTTTAATTCGTGACCACCCCAAAAAAATTGAAAAATCCTCCCAAAACCTAAAATTATTGAAATTTTTATATGAAAAACTTCTTTTTCCCATATCTCCTAAACTAAGCGTCTTAGAGCGAAAAGGACTTTAATTCGTGACTACCCCCAAAAAATTGAAAAATCCACCCAAAACCTAAAAAAATTGAAATTTTTATATGAAAAACTTCTTTTGCCCATATCTCCTAAACTAAGCGTCCTAGAGCGAAAAGGACTTTAATTCGTGACCACCCCAAAAAAATTGAAAAATCCTCCCAAAACCTAAAAAAATTGAAATTTTTATATGAAAAACTTCTTTTGCCCATATCTCCTTAAATATGCGTCCTAGAGCGAAAAGGACTTTAATTCGTGACTACCCCCAAAAAATTGAAAAATCCACCCAAAACCTAAAAAAATTTAAATTTTTATATGAAAAACTTCTTTTGCCCATATCTCCTTAAATATGCGTCCTAGAGCGAAAAGGACTTTAATTCGTGACTACCCCCAAAAAATTGAAAAATCCACCCAAAACCTAAAATTATTGAAATTTTTATATGAAAAACTTCTTTTGCCCATATCTCCTAAACTAAGCGTCCTAGAGCGAAAAGGACTTTAATTCATGACTACCCCCAAAAAATTGAAAAATCCACCCAAAACCTAAATAAATTGAAATTTTTATTTGAAAAACTTCTTTTGCCCATATCTCCTTAAATATGCGTCCTAGAGCGAAAAGGACTTTAATTCGTGACCACCCCCAAAAAATTGAAAAATCCTCCCAAAACCTAAAAAAAATGAAATTTTTATATGAAAAACTTCTTTTGCCCATATCTCCTTAAATATGCGTCCTAGAGCGAAAAGGACTTTAATTCGTGACTACCCCCAAAAAATTGAAAAATCCACCCAAAACCTAAAAAAATTGAAATTTTTATATGAAAAACTTCTTTTGCCCATATCTCCTTAAATATGCGTCCTAGAGCGAAAAGGACTTTAATTCGTGACCACCTCCAAAAAATTGAAAAATCCACCCAAAACCAAAAAAAATTTAAATTTTTATATGAAAAACTTCTTTTGCCCATATCTCCTAAACTAAGCGTCCTAGAGCGAAAATGACTTTAATTCGTGACCACCCCCAAAAATCCACCCAAAACCTAAAAAAATTTAAATTTTTATATGAAAAACTTCTTTTGCCCATATCTCCTTAAATATGCGTCCTAGAGCGAAAAGGACTTTAATTCGTGACCACCTCCAAAAAGTTGAAAAATCCACCCAAAACCTAAAATTATTGAAATTTTTATATGAAAAACTTCTTTTGCCCATATCTCCTTAAATATGCGTCCTAGAGCGAAAAGGACTTTAATTCGTGACTACCCCCAAAAAATTGAAAAATCCACCCAAAACCTAAAAAAATTTAAATTTTTATATGAAAAACTTCGTTTGCCCATATCTCCTAAACTAAGCGTCCTAGAGCGAAAAGGACTTTAATTCGTGACTACCCCCAAAAAATTGAAAAATCCACCCAAAACCTAAAAAAAATTAAATTTTTATATGAAAAACTTCTTTTGCCCATATCTCCTTAAATATGCGTCCTAGAGCGAAAAGGACTTTAATTCGTGACTACACCCAAAAAATTGAAAAATCCACCCAAAACCTAAAAAAATTGAAATTTTTATATGAAAAACTTCTTTTGCCCATATCTCCTAAACTAAGCGTCCTAGAGCGAAAAGGACTTTAATTCGTGACTACCCCCAAAAAATTGAAAAATCCACCCAAAACCTAAAAAAATTTAAATTTTTATATGAAAAACTTCTTTTGCCCATATCTCCTTAAATATGCGTCCTAGAGCGAAAAGGACTTTAATTCGTGACCACCCACAAAAAGTTGAAAAATCCACCCAAAACCTAAAAAAATTGAAATTTTTATATGAAAAACTTCTTTTGCCCATATCTCCTAAACTAAGCGTCCTAGAGCGAAAAGGACTTTAATTCGTGACTACCCCCAAAAAATTGAAAAATCCACCCAAAACCTAAAAAAATTGAAATTTTTATATGAAAAACTTCTTTTGCCCATATCTCCTAAACTAAGCGTCCTAGAGCGAAAAGGACTTTAATTCGTGACCACCCCAAAAAAATTGAAAAATCCTCCCAAAACCTAAAAAAATTGAAATTTTTATATGAAAAACTTCTTTTGCCCATATCTCCTTAAATATGCGTCCTAGAGCGAAAAGGACTTTAATTCGTGACTACCCCCAAAAAATTGAAAAATCCACCCAAAACCTAAAAAAATTTAAATTTTTATATGAAAAACTTCTTTTGCCCATATCTCCTTAAATATGCGTCCTAGAGCGAAAAGGACTTTAATTCGTGACTACCCCCAAAAAATTTAAAAATCCACCCAAAACCTAAAATTATTGAAATTTTTATATGAAAAACTTCTTTTGCCCATATCTCCTAAACTAAGCGTCCTAGAGCGAAAAGGACTTTAATTCATGACTACCCCCAAAAAATTGAAAAATCCACCCAAAACCTAAATAAATTGAAATTTTTATTTGAAAAACTTCTTTTGCCCATATCTCCTTAAATATGCGTCCTAGAGCGAAAAGGACTTTAATTCGTGACCACCCCCAAAAAATTGAAAAATCCTCCCAAAACCTAAAAAAATAAAATTTTTATATGAAAAACTTCTTTTGCCCATATCTCCTTAAATATGCGTCCTAGAGCGAAAAGGACTTTAATTCGTGACTACCCCCAAAAAATTGAAAAATCCACCCAAAACCTAAAAAAATTGAAATTTTTATATGGAAAACTTCTTTTGCCCATATCTCCTTAAATATGCGTCCTAGAGCGAAAAGGACTTTAATTCGTGACCACCTCCAAAAAATTGAAAAATCCACCCAAAACCAAAAAAAATTGAAATTTTTATATGAAAAACTTCTTTTGCCCATATCTCCTAAACTAAGCGTCCTAGAGCGAAAATGACTTTAATTCGTGACCACCCCCAAAAAATTGAAAAATCCACCCAAAACCTAAAAAAATTGAAATTTTTATATGAAAAACTTCTTTTGCCCATATCTCCTTAAATATGCGTCCTAGAGCGAAAAGGACTTTAATTCGTGACCACCTCCAAAAAGTTGAAAAATCCACCCAAAACCTAAAATTATTGAAATTTTTATATGAAAAACTTCTTTTGCCCATATCTCCTTAAATATGCGTCCTAGAGCGAAAAGGACTTTAATTCGTGACTACCCCCAAAAAATTGCAAAATCCACCCAAAACCTAAAAAAATTTAAATTTTTATATGAAAAACTTATTTTGCCCATATCTCCTTAAATATGCGTCCTAGAGCGAAAAGGACTTTAATTCGTGACCACCCCCAAAAAATTGAAAAACCCACCCAAAACCTAAAAAAATTGAAATTTTTATATGAAAAACTTCTTTTGCCCATATCTCCTTAAATATGCGTCCTAGAGCGAAAAGGACTTTAATTCGTGACCACCCCAAAAAAATTGAAAAATCCACCCAAAACCTAAAAAAATTGAAATTTTCATATGAAAAACTTCTTTTGCCCATATCTCCTAAACTAAGCGTCCTAGAGCGAAAAGGACTTTAATTCGTGACTACCCCCAAAAAATTGAAAAATCCACCCAAAACCTAAAAAAATTTAAATTTTTATATGAAAAACTTCTTTTGCCCACATCTCCTAAACTAAGCGTCCTAGAGCGAAAAGGACTTTAATTCGTGACCACCCCCAAAAAATTGAAAAATCCACCCAAAACCTAAAAAAATTTAAATTTTTTGCCCATATCTCCTTAAATATGCGTCCTAGAGCGAAAAGGACTTTAATTCGTGACCACCCCCAAAAAATTGAAAAATCCACCCAAAACCTAAAAAAATTGAAATTTTTATATGAAAAACTTCTTTTGCCCATATCTCCTTAAATATGCGTCCTAGAGCGAAAAGGACTTTAATTCGTGACTATACCCAAAAAATTGAAAAATCCACCCAAAACCTAAAATTATTGAAATTTTTATATGAAAAACTTCTTTTGCCCATATCTCCTTAAATATGCGTCCTAGAGCGAAAAGGACTTTAATTCGTGACCACCCACAAAAAGTTGAAAAATCCACCCAAAACCTAAAAAAATTGAAATTTTTATATGAAAAACTTCTTTTGCCCATATCTCCTAAACTAAGCGTCCTAGAGCGAAAAGGACTTTAATTCGTGACTACCCCCAAAAAATTTAAAAATCCACCCAAAACCTAAAAAAATTTAAATTTTTATATGAAAAACTTCTTTTGCCCATATCTCCTTAAATATGCGTCCTAGAGCGAAAAGGACTTTAATTCGTGACCACACCCAAAAAATTGAAAAATCCACCCAAAACCTAAAAAAATTGAAATTTTTATATGAAAAACTTCTTTTGCCCATATCTCCTTAAATATGCGTCCTAGAGCGAAAAGGACTTTAATTCGTGACCACCCCCAAAAAATTGAAAAATCCACCCAAAACCTAAAAAAATTTAAATTTTTATATGAAAAACTTCTTTTGCCCATATCTCCTTAAATATGCGTCCTAGAGCGAAAAGGACTTTAATTCGTGACTACCCCAAAAAAATTGAAAAATCCACCCAAAACCTAAAATTATTGAAATTTTTATATGAAAAACTTCTTTTGCCCATATCTCCTAAACTAAGCGTCCTAGAGCGAAAAGGACTTTAATTCATGACTACCCCCAAAAAATTGAAAAATCCACCCAAAACCTAAAAAAACTGAAATTTTTATATGAAAAACTTCTTTTGCCCATATCTCCTTAAATATGCGTCCTAGAGCGAAAAGGACTTTAATTCGTGACCACCCCCAAAAAATTGAAAAATCCACCCAAAACCTAAAAAAATTGAAATTTTTATATGAAAAACTTCTTTTGCCCATATCTCCTTAAATATGCGTCCTAGAGCGAAAAGGACTTTAATTCGTGACCACCCCCAAAAAATTGAAAAATCCACCCAAAACCTAAAAAAATTGAAATTTTTATATGAAAAACTTCTTTTGCCCATATCTCCTTAAATATGCGTCCTAGAGCGAAAAGGACTTTAATTCGTGACCACCCCCAAAAAATTGAAAAATCCACCCAAAACCTAAAAAAATTGAAATTTTTATATGAAAAACTTCTTTTGCCCATATCTCCTAAACTAAGCGTCCTAGAGCGAAAAGGACTTTAATTCGTGACTACCCCCAAAAAATTGAAAAATCCACCCAAAACCTAAAAAAATTGAAATTTTTATATGAAAAACTTCTTTTTCCCATATCTCCTAAACTAAGCGTCTTAGAGCGAAAAGGACTTTAATTCGTGACCACCCCCAAAAAATTGAAAAATCCTCCCAAAACCTAAAAAAATTGAAATTTTTATATGAAAAACTTCTTTTGCCCATATCTCCTTAAATATGCGTCCTAGAGCGAAAAGGACTTTAATTCGTGACTACCCCCAAAAAATTTAAAAATCCACCCAAAACCTAAAAAAATTTAAATTTTTATATGAAAAACTTCTTTTGCCCATATCTCCTTAAATATGCGTCTTAGAGCGAAAAGGACTTTAATTCGTGACCACCCCCAAAAAATTGAAAAATCCACCCAAAACCTAAAGAAATTGAAATTTTTATATGAAAAACTTCTTTTGCCCATATCTCCTAAACTAAGCGTCCTAGAGCGAAAAGGACTTTAATTCGTGACTACCCCCAAAAAATTGAAAAATCCACCCAAAACCTAAAAAAATTGAAATTTTTATATGAAAAACTTCTTTTGCCCATATCTCCTAAACTAAGCGTCCTAGAGCGAAAAGGACTTTAATTCGTGACCACCCCAAAAAAATTGAAAAATCCTCCCAAAACCTAAAAAAATTGAAATTTTTATATGAAAAACTTCTTTTGCCCATATCTCCTTAAATATGCGTCCTAGAGCGAAAAGGACTTTAATTCGTGACTACCCCCAAAAAATTGAAAAATCCACCCAAAACCTAAAAAAATTTAAATTTTTATATGAAAAACTTCTTTTGCCCATATCTCCTTCAATATGCGTCCTAGAGCGAAGAGGACTTTAATTCGTGACTACCCCCAAAAAATTGAAAAATCCACCCAAAACCTAAAATTATTGAAATTTTTATATGAAAAACTTCTTTTGCCCATATCTCCTAAACTAAGCGTCCTAGAGCGAAAAGGACTTTAATTCATGACTACCCCCAAAAAATTGAAAAATCCACCCAAAACCTAAATAAATTGAAATTTTTATTTGAAAAACTTCTTTTGCCCATATCTCCTTAAATATGCGTCCTAGAGCGAAAAGGACTTTAATTCGTGACCACCCCCAAAAAATTGAAAAATCCTCCCAAAACCTAAAAAAAATGAAATTTTTATATGAAAAACTTCTTTTGCCCATATCTCCTTAAATATGCGTTCTAGAGCGAAAAGGACTTTAATTCGTGACTACCCCCAAAAAATTGAAAAATCCACCCAAAACCTAAAAAAATTGAAATTTTTATATGAAAAACTTCTTTTGCCCATATATCCTTAAATATGCGTCCTAGAGCGAAAAGGACTTTAATTCGTGACCACCTCCAAAAAATTGAAAAATCCACCCAAAACCAAAAAAAATTTAAATTTTTATATGAAAAACTTCTTTTGCCCATATCTCCTAAACTAAGCGTCCTAGAGCGAAAATGACTTTAATACGTGACTACCCCCAAAAAATTGAAAAATCCACCCAAACCTAAAAAAAATGAAATTTTTATATGAAAAACTTCTTTTGCCCATATCTCCTTAAATATGCGTCCTAGAGCGAAAAGGACTTTAATTCGTGACCACCTCCAAAAAGTTGAAAAATCCACCCAAAACCTAAAATTATTGAAATTTTTATATGAAAAACTTCTTTTGCCCATATCTCCTTAAATATGCGTCCTAGAGCGAAAAGGACTTTAATTCGTGACTACCCCCAAAAAATTTAAAAATCCACCCAAAACCTAAAAAAATTTAAATTTTTATATGAAAAACTTCGTTTGCCCATATCTCCTAAACTAAGCGTCCTAGAGCGAAAAGGACTTTAATTCGTGACTACCCCCAAAAAATTTAAAAATCCACCCAAAACCTAAAAAAAATTAAATTTTTATATGAAAAACTTCTTTTGCCCATATCTCCTTAAATATGCGTCCTAGAGCGAAAAGGACTTTAATTCGTGACTACCCCCAAAAAATTGAAAAATCCACCCAAAACATAAAAAAATTGAAATTTTTATATGAAAAACTTCTTTTGCCCATATCTCCTAAACTAAGCGTCCTAGAGCGAAAAGGACTTTAATTCGTGACTACCCCCAAAAAATTGAAAAATCCACCCAAAACCTAAAAAAATTGAAATTTTTATATGAAAAACTTCTTTTGCCCATATCTCCTTAAATATGCGTCCTAGAGCGAAAAGGACTTTAATTCGTGACCACCCACAAAAAGTTGAAAAATCCACCCAAAACCTAAAAAAATTGAAATTTTTATATGAAAAACTTCTTTTGCCCATATCTCCTAAACTAAGCGTCCTAGAGCGAAAAGGACTTTAATTCGTGACTACCCCCAAAAAATTGAAAAATCCACCCAAAACCTAAAAAAATTGAAATTTTTATATGAAAAACTTCTTTTGCCCATATCTCCTAAACTAAGCGTCCTAGAGAGAAAAGGACTTTAATTCGTGACCACCCCAAAAAAATTGAAAAATCCTCCCAAAACCTAAAAAAATTGAAATTTTTATATGAAAAACTTCTTTTGCCCATATCTCCTTAAATATGCGTCCTAGAACGAAAAGGACTTTAATTCGTGACCACCCCAAAAAATTGAAAAATCCTCCCAAAACTTAAAAAAATTGAAATTTTTATATGAAAAACTTCTTTTGCCCATATCTCCTTAAATATGCGTCCTAGAGCGAAAAGGACTTTAATTCGTGACCACCTCCAAAACATTGAAAAATCCACCCAAAACCAAAAAAAATTTAAATTTTTATATGAAAAACTTCTTTTGCCCATATCTCCTAAACTAAGCGTCCTAGAGCGAAAAGGACTTTAATTCGTGACTACCCCCAAAAAATTGAAAAATCCACCCAAAACCTAAAAATATTGAAATTTTTATATGAAAAACTTCTTTTGCCCATATCTCCTTAAATATGCGTCCTAGAGCGAAAAGGACTTTAATTCGTGACTACCCCCAAAAAATTGCAAAATCCACCCAAAACCTAAAAAAATTTAAATTTTTATATGAAAAACTTATTTTGCCCATATCTCCTTAAATATGCGTCCTAGAGCGAAAAGGACTTTAATTCGTGACCACCCCCAAAAAATTGAAAAATCCTCCCAAAACCTAAAAAAATTGAAATTTTTATATGAAAAACTTCTTTTGCCCATATCTCCTTAAATATGCGTCCTAGAGCGAAAAGGACTTTAATTCGTGACCACCCCAAAAAAATTGAAAAATCCACCCAAAACCTAAAAAAATTGAAATTTTCATATGAAAAACTTCTTTTGCCCATATCTCCTAAACTAAGCGTCCTAGAGCGAAAAGGACTTTAATTCGTGACTACCCCCAAAAAATTGAAAAATCCACCCAAAACCTAAAAAAATTTAAATTTTTATATGAAAAACTTCTTTTGCCCACATCTCCTAAACTAAGCGTCCTAGAGCGAAAAGGACTTTAATTCGTGACCACCCCCAAAAAATTGAAAAATCCACCCAAAACCTAAAAAAATTTAAATTTTTTGCCCATATCTCCTTAAATATGCGTCCTAGAGCGAAAAGGACTTTAATTCGTGACCACCCCCAAAAAATTGAAAAATCCACCCAAAACCTAAAAAAATTGAAATTTTTATATGAAAAACTTCTTTTGCCCATATCTCCTTAAATATGCGTCCTAGAGCGAAAAGGACTTTAATTCGTGACTACCCCCAAAAAATTGAAAAATCCACCCAAAACCTAAAATTATTGAAATTTTTATATGAAAAACTTCTTTTGCCCATATCTCCTTAAATATGCGTCCTAGAGCGAAAAGGACTTTAATTCGTGACCACCCACAAAAAGTTGAAAAATCCACCCAAAACCTAAAAAAATTTAAATTTTTATATGAAAAACTTCTTTTGCCCATATCTCCTTAAATATGCGTCCTAGAGCGAAAAGGACTTTAATTCGTGACCACCCCCAAAAAATTGAAAAATCCACCCAAAACCTAAAAAAATTGAAATTTTTATATGAAAAACTTCTTTTGCCCATATCTCCTTAAATATGCGTCCTAGAGCGAAAAGGACTTTAATTCGTGACTACCCCCAAAAAATTTAAAAATCCACCCAAAACCTAAAAAAATTTAAATTTTTATATGAAAAACTTCTTTTGCCCATATCTCCTTAAATATGCGTCCTAGAGCGAAAAGGACTTTAATTCGTGACAACCCCCAAAAAATTGAAAAATCCACCCAAAACCTAAAAAAATTGAAATTTTTATATGAAAAACTTCTTTTGCCCATATCTCCTTAAATATGCGTCCTAGAGCGAAAAGGACTTTAATTCGTGACCACCCCCAAAAAATTGAAAAATCCACCCAAAACCTAAAAAAATTTAAATTTTTATATGAAAAACTTCTTTTGCCCATATCTCCTTAAATATGCGTCCTAGAGCGAAAAGGACTTTAATTCGTGACTACCCCCAAAAAATTGAAAAATCCACCCAAAACCTAAAATTATTGAAATTTTTATATGAAAAACTTCTTTTGCCCATATCTCCTAAACTAAGCGTCCTAGAGCGAAAAGGACTTTAAGTCATGACTACCCCCAAAAAATTGAAAAATCCACCCAAAACCTAAAAAAATTGAAATTTTTATATGAAAAACTTCTTTTGCCCATATCTCCTTAAATATGCGTCCTAGAGCGAAAAGGACTTTAATTCGTGACCACCCCCAAAAAATTGAAAAATCCACCCAAAACCTAAAAAAATTGAAATTTTTATATGAAAAACTTCTTTTGCCCATATCTCCTTAAATATGCGTCCTAGAGCGAAAAGGACTTTAATTCGTGACCACCCCCAAAAAATTGAAAAATCCACCCAAAACCTAAAAAAATTGAAATTTTTATATGAAAAACTTCTTTTGCCCATATCTCCTTAAATATGCGTCCTAGAGCGAAAAGGACTTTAATTCGTGACCACCCCCAAAAAATTGAAAAATCCACCCAAAACCTAAAAAAATTGAAATTTTTATATGAAAAACTTCTTTTGCCCATATCTCCTAAACTAAGCGTCCTAGAGCGAAAAGGACTTTAATTCGTGACTACCCCCAACAAATTGAAAAATCCACCCAAAACCTAAAAAAATTGAAATTTTTATATGAAAAACTTCTTTTTCCCATATCTCCTAAACTAAGCGTCTTAGAGCGAAAAGGACTTTAATTCGTGACCACCCCCAAAAAATTGAAAAATCCTCCCAAAACCTAAAAAAATTGAAATTTTTATATGAAAAACTTCTTTTGCCCATATCTCCTTAAATATGCGTCCTAGAGCGAAAAGGACTTTAATTCGTGACTACCCCCAAAAAATTGAAAAATCCACCCAAAACCTAAAAAAATTTAAATTTTTATATGAAAAACTTCTTTTGCCCATATCTCCTTAAATATGCGTCTTAGAGCGAAAAGGACTTTAATTCGTGACCACCCCCAAAAAATTGAAAAATCCACCCAAAACCTAAAGAAATTGAAATTTTTATATGAAAAACTTCTTTTGCCCATATATCCTAAACTAAGCGTCCTAGAGCGAAAAGGACTTTAATTCGTGACTACCCCCAAAAAATTGAAAAATCCACCCAAAACCTAAAAAAATTGAAATTTTTATATGAAAAACTTCTTTTGCCCATATCTCCTAAACTAAGCGTCCTAGAGCGAAAAGGACTTTAATTCGTGACCACCCCAAAAAAATTGAAAAATCCTCCCAAAACCTAAAAAAATTGAAATTTTTATATGAAAAACTTCTTTTGCCCATATCTCCTTAAATATGCGTCCTAGAGCGAAAAGGACTTTAATTCGTGACTACCCCCAAAAAATTGAAAAATCCACCCAAAACCTAAAAAAATTTAAATTTTTATATGAAAAACTTCTTTTGCCCATATCTCCTTCAATATGCGTCCTAGAGCGAAAAGGACTTTAATTCGTGACTACCCCCAAAAAATTGAAAAATCCACCCAAAACCTAAAATTATTGAAATTTTTATATGAAAAACTTCTTTTGCCCATATCTCCTAAACTAAGCGTCCTAGAGCGAAAAGGACTTTAATTCATGACTACCCCCAAAAAATTGAAAAATCCACCCAAAACCTAAATAAATTGAAATTTTTATTTGAAAAACTTCTTTTGCCCATATCTCCTTAAATATGCGTCCTAGAGCGAAAAGGACTTTAATTCGTGACCACCCCCAAAAAATTGAAAAATCCTCCCAAAACCTAAAAAAAATGAAATTTTTATATGAAAAACTTCTTTTGCCCATATCTCCTTAAATATGCGTTCTAGAGCGAAAAGGACTTTAATTCGTGACTACCCCCAAAAAATTGAAAAATCCACCCAAAACCTAAAAAAATTGAAATTTTTATATGAAAAACTTCTTTTGCCCATATATCCTTAAATATGCGTCCTAGAGCGAAAAGGACTTTAATTCGTGACCACCTCCAAAAAATTGAAAAATCCACCCAAAACCAAAAAAAATTTAAATTTTTATATGAAAAACTTCTTTTGCCCATATCTCCTAAACTAAGCGTCCTAGAGCGAAAATGACTTTAATTCGTGACCACCCCCAAAAAATTGAAAAATCCACCCAAAACCAAAAAAAATTGAAATTTTTATATGAAAAACTTCTTTTGCCCATATCTCCTTAAATATGCGTCCTAGAGCGAAAAGGACTTTAATTCGTGACCACCTCCAAAAAGTTGAAAAATCCACCCAAAACCTAAAATTATTGAAATTTTTATATGAAAAACTTCTTTTGCCCATATCTCCTTAAATATGCGTCCTAGAGCGAAAAGGACTTTAATTCGTGACTACCCCCAAAAAATTGAAAAATCCACCCAAAACCTAAAAAAATTTAAATTTTTATATGAAAAACTTCGTTTGCCCATATCTCCTAAACTAAGCGTCCTAGAGCGAAAAGGACTTTAATTCGTGACTACCCCCAAAAAATTTAAAAATCCACCCAAAACCTAAAAAAAATTAAATTTTTATATGAAAAACTTCTTTTGCCCATATCTCCTTAAATATGCGTCCTAGAGCGAAAAGGACTTTAATTCGTGACTACCCCCAAAAAATTGAAAAATCCACCCAAAACATAAAAAAATTGAAATTTTTATATGAAAAACTTCTTTTGCCCATATCTCCTAAACTAAGCGTCCTAGAGCGAAAAGGACTTTAATTCGTGACTACCCCCAAAAAATTGAAAAATCCACCCAAAACCTAAAAAAATTGAAATTTTTATATGAAAAACTTCTTTTGCCCATATCTCCTTAAATATGCGTCCTAGAGCGAAAAGGACTTTAATTCGTGACCACCCACAAAAAGTTGAAAAATCCACCCAAAACCTAAAAAAATTGAAATTTTTATATGAAAAACTTCTTTTGCCCATATCTCCTAAACTAAGCGTCCTAGAGCGAAAAGGACTTTAATTCGTGACTACCCCCAAAAAATTGAAAAATCCACCCAAAACCTAAAAAAATTGAAATTTTTATATGAAAAACTTCTTTTGCCCATATCTCCTAAACTAAGCGTCCTAGAGAGAAAAGGACTTTAATTCGTGACCACCCCCAAAAAATTGAAAAATCCTCCCAAAACCTAAAAAAATTGAAATTTTTATATGAAAAACTTCTTTTGCCCATATCTCCTTAAATATGCGTCCTAGAACGAAAAGGACTTTAATTCGTGACCACCCCAAAAAATTGAAAAATCCTCCCAAAACTTAAAAAAATTGAAATTTTTATATGAAAAACTTCTTTTGCCCATATCTCCTTAAATATGCGTCCTAGAGCGAAAAGGACTTTAATTCGTGACCACCTCCAAAACATTGAAAAATCCACCAAAAACCAAAAAAAATTTAAATTTTTATATGAAAAACTTCTTTTGCCCATATCTCCTAAACTAAGCGTCCTAGAGCGAAAAGGACTTTAATTCGTGACTACCCCCAAAAAATTGAAAAATCCACCCAAAACCTAAAAATATTGAAATTTTTATATGAAAAACTTCTTTTGCCCATATCTCCTTAAATATGCGTCCTAGAGCGAAAAGGACTTTAATTCGTGACTACCCCCAAAAAATTGCAAAATCCACCCAAAACCTAAAAAAATTTAAATTTTTATATGAAAAACTTATTTTGCCCATATCTCCTTAAATATGCGTCCTAGAGCGAAAAGGACTTTAATTCGTGACCACCCCCAAAAAATTGAAAAACCCACCCAAAACCTAAAAAAATTGAAATTTTTATATGAAAAACTTCTTTTGCCCATATCTCCTTAAATATGCGTCCTAGAGCGAAAAGGACTTTAATTCGTGACCACCCCAAAAAATTGAAAAATCCACCCAAAACCTAAAAAAATTGAAATTTTTATATGAAAAACTTCTTTTGCCCATATCTCCTAAACTAAGCGTCCTAGAGCGAAAAGGACTTTAATTCGTGACTACCCCCAAAAAATTGAAAAATCCACCCAAAACCTAAAAAAATTTAAATTTTTATATGAAAAACTTCTTTTGCCCACATCTCCTAAACTAAGCGTCCTAGAGCGAAAAGGACTTTAATTCGTGACCACCCCCAAAAAATTGAAAAATCCACCCAAAACCTAAAAAAATTTAAATTTTTTGCCCATATCTCCTTAAATATGCGTCCTAGAGCGAAAAGGACTTTAATTCGTGACCACCCCCAAAAAATTGAAAAATCCACCCAAAACCTAAAAAAATTGAAATTTTTATATGAAAAACTTCTTTTGCCCATATCTCCTTAAATATGCGTCCTAGAGCGAAAAGGACTTTAATTCGTGACTACCCCCAAAAAATTGAAAAATCCACCCAAAACCTAAAAAAAATTAAATTTTTATATGAAAAACTTCTTTTGCCCATATCTCCTTAAATATGCGTCCTAGAGCGAGAAGGACTTTAATTCGTGACTACCCCCAAAAAATTGAAAAATCCACCCAAAACCTAAAATTATTGAAATTTTTATATGAAAAACTTCTTTTGCCCATATCTCCTTAAATATGCGTCCTAGAGCGAAAAGGACTTTAATTCGTGACCACCCACAAAAAGTTGAAAAATCCACCCAAAACCTAAAAAAATTGAAATTTTTATATGAAAAACTTCTTTTGCCCATATCTCCTAAACTAAGCGTCCTAGAGCGAAAAGGACTTTAATTCGTGACTACCCCCAAAAAATTTAAAAATCCACCCAAAACCTAAAAAAATTTAAATTTTTATATGAAAAACTTCTTTTGCCCATATCTCCTTAATTATGCGTCCTAGAGCGAAAAGGACTTTAATTCGTGACCACCCCCAAAAAATTGAAAAATCCACCCAAAACCTAAAAAAATTGAAATTTTTATATAAAAAACTTCTTTTGCCCATATCTCCTTAAATATGCGTCCTAGAGCGAAAAGGACTTTAATTCGTGACTACCCCCAAAAAATTGAAAAATCCACCCAAAACCTAAAAATATTGAAATTTTTATATGAAAAACTTCTTTTGCCCATATCTCCTTAAATATGCGTCCTAGAGCGAAAAGGACTTTAATTCGTGACCACCCCCAAAAAATTGAAAAATCCTCCCAAAACCTAAAAAAAATGAAATTTTTATATGAAAAACTTCTTTTGCCCATATCTCCTTAAATATGCGTCCTAGAGCGAAAAGGACTTTAATTCGTGACTACCCCCAAAAAATTGAAAAATCCACCCAAAACCTAAAAAAATTTAAATTTTTATATGAAAAACTTCTTTTGCCCATATCTCCTTAAATATGCGTCCTAGAGCGAAAGGACTTTAATTCGTGACCACCTCCAAAAAATTGAAAAATCCACCCAAAACCAAAAAAAATTTAAATTTTTATATGAAAAACTTCTTTTGCCCATATCTCCTAAACTAAGCGTCCTAGAGCGAAAATGACTTTAATTCGTGACCACCCCCAAAAAATTTAAAAATCCACCCAAAACCTAAAAAAATTGAAATTTTTATATGAAAAACTTCTTTTGCCCATATCTCCTTAAATATGCGTCCTAGAGCGAAAAGGACTTTAATTCGTGACTACACCCAAAAAATTGAAAAATCCACCCAAAACCTAAAAAAATTGAAATTTTTATATGAAAAACATCTTTTGCCCATATCTCCTAAACTAAGCGTCCTAGAGCGAAAAGGACTTTAATTCGTGACTACCCCCAAAAAATTGAAAAATCCACCCAAAACCTAAAAAAATTGAAATTTTTATATGAAAAACTTCTTTTGCCCATATCTCCTTAAATATGCGTCCTAGAGCGAAAAGGACTTTAATTCGTGACCACCCACAAAAAGTTGAAAAATCCACCCAAAACCTAAAAAAATTGAAATTTTTATATGAAAAACTTCTTTTGCCCATATCTCCTAAACTAAGCGTCCTAGAACGAAAAGGACTTTAATTCCTGACTACCCCCAAAAAATTTAAAAATCCACCCAAAACCTAAAAAAAATTAAATTTTTATATGAAAAACTTCTTTTGCCCATATCTCCTTAAATATGCGTCCTAGAGCGAAAAGGACTTTAATTCGTGACTACACCCAAAAAATTGAAAAATCCACCCAAAACCTAAAAAAATTGAAATTTTTATATGAAAAACTTCTTTTGCCCATATCTCCTAAACTAAGCGTCCTAGAGCGAAAAGGACTTTAATTCGTGACTACCCCCAAAAAATTTAAAAATCCACCCAAAACCTAAAAAAAATTAAATTTTTATATGAAAAACTTCTTTTGCCCATATCTCCTTAAATATGCGTCCTAGAGCGAAAAGGACTTTAATTCGTGACTACACCCAAAAAATTGAAAAATCCACCCAAAACCTAAAAAAATTGAAATTTTTATATGAAAAACTTCTTTTGCCCATATCTCCTAAACTAAGCGTCCTAGAGCGAAAAGGACTTTAATTCGTGACTACCCCCAAAAAATTGAAAAATCCACCCAAAACCTAAAAAAATTTTAATTTTTATATGAAAAACTTCTTTTGCCCATATCTCCTTAAATATGCGTCCTAGAGCGAAAAGGACTTTAATTCGTGACCACCCACAAAAAGTTGAAAAATCCACCCAAAACCTAAAAAAATTGAAATTTTTATATGAAAAACTTCTTTTGCCCATATCTCCTAAACTAAGCGTCCTAGAGCGAAAAGGACTTTAATTCGTGACTACCCCCAAAAAATTGAAAAATCCACCCAAAACCTAAAAAAATTGAAATTTTTATATGAAAAACTTCTTTTGCCCATATCTCCTAAACTAAGCGTCCTAGAGAGAAAAGGACTTTAATTCGTGACCACCCCAAAAAAAATGAAAAATCCTCCCAAAACCTAAAAAAATTGAAATTTTTATATGAAAAACTTCTTTTGCCCATATCTCCTTAAATATGCGTCCTAGAGCGAAAAGGACTTTAATTCGTGACCACCCTTAAAAGAATTGAAAAATCCACCCAAAACCAAAAAAAAATTAAATTTTTATATGAAAAACTTCTTTTGCCCATATCTCCTAAACTAAGCGTCCTAGAGCGAAAAGGACTTTAATTCGTGACTACCCCCAAAAAATTGAAAAATCCACCCAAAACCTAAAAAATTTAAATTTTTATATGAAAAACTTCTTTTGCCCATATCTCCTAAACTAAGCGTCCTAGAGCGAAAAGGACTTTAATTCGTGACCACCCCCAAAAAATTGAAAAATCCACCCAAAACCTAAAAAAATTGAAATTTTTTGCCCATATCTCCTTAAATATGCGTCCTAGAGCGAAAAGGACTTTAATTCGTGACCGCCCCCAAAAAATTGAAAAATCCACCCAAAACCTAAAAATATTGAAATTTTTATATGAAAAACTTCTTTTGCCCATATCTCCTTAAATATGCGTCCTAGAGCGAAAAGGACTTTAATTCGTGACTACCCCCAAAAAATTGAAAAATCCACCCAAAACCTAAAAAAATTTAAATTTTTATATGAAAAACTTCTTTTGCCCATATCTCCTTAAATATGCGTCCTAGAGCGAAAAGGACTTTAATTCGAGACCACCCCCAAAAAATTGAAAAATCCACCCAAAACCTAAAAAAATTGAAATTTTTATATGAAAAACTTCTTTTGCCCATATCTCCTTAAATATGCGTCCTAGAGCGAAAAGGACTTTAATTCGTGACCACCCCAAAAAAATTGAAAAATCCACTCAAAACCTAAAAAAATTGAAATTTTTATATGAAAAACTTCTTTTGCCCATATCTCCTAAACTAAGCGTCCTAGAGCGAAAAGGACTTTAATTCGTGACTACCCCCAAAAAATTGAAAAATCCACCCAAAACCTAAAAAAATTTAAATTTTTATATGAAAAACTTCTTTTGCCCATATCTCCTAAACTAAGCGTCCTAGAGCGAAAAGGACTTTAATTCGTGACCACCCCCAAAAAATTGAAAAATCCACCCAAAACCTAAAAAAAATGAAATTTTTTGCCCATATCTCCTTAAATATGCGTCCTAGAGCGAAAAGGACTTTAATTCGTGACCGCCCCCAAAAAATTGAAAAATCCACCCAAAACCTTAATTCGTGACCACCCACAAAAAGTTGAAAAATCCACCCAAAACCTAAAAAAATTGAAATTTTTATATGAAAAACTTCTTTTGCCCATATCTCCTAAACTAAGCGTCCTAGAGCGAAAAGGACTTTAATTCGTGACTACCCCCAAAAAATTTAAAAATCCACCCAAAACCTAAAAAAAATTAAATTTTTATATGAAAAACTTCTTTTGCCCATATCTCCTTAAATATGCGTCCTAGAGCGAAAAGGACTTTAATTCGTGACTACACCCAAAAAATTGAAAAATCCACCCAAAACCTAAAAAAATTGAAATTTTTATATGAAAAACTTCTTTTGCCCATATCTCCTAAACTAAGCGTCCTAGAGCGAAAAGGACTTTAATTCGTGACTACACCCAAAAAATTGAAAAATCCACCCAAAACCTAAAAAAATTGAAATTTTTATATGAAAAACCTCTTTTGCCCATATCTCCTAAACTAAGCGTCCTAGAGCGAAAAGGACTTTAATTCGTGACTACCCCCAAAAAATTGAAAAATCCACCCAAAACCTAAAAAAATTTTAATTTTTATATGAAAAACTTCTTTTGCCCATATCTCCTTAAATATGCGTCCTAGAGCGAAAAGGACTTTAATTCGTGACCACCCACAAAAAGTTGAAAAATCCACCCAAAACCTAAAAAAATTGAAATTTTTATATGAAAAACTTCTTTTGCCCATATCTCCTAAACTAAGCGTCCTAGAGCGAAAAGGACTTTAATTCGTGACTACCCCCAAAAAATTGAAAAATCCACCCAAAACCTAAAAAAATTGAAATTTTTATATGAAAAACTTCTTTTGCCCATATCTCCTAAACTAAGCGTCCTAGAGAGAAAAGGACTTTAATTCGTGACCACCCCAAAAAAATGAAAAATCCTCCCAAAACCTAAAAAAATTGAAATTTTTATATGAAAAACTTCTTTTGCCCATATCTCCTTAAATATGCGTCCTAGAGCGAAAAGGACTTTAATTCGTGACCACCCTTAAAAGAATTGAAAAATCCACCCAAAACCAAAAAAAAATTAAATTTTTATATGAAAAACTTCTTTTGCCCATATCTCCTAAACTAAGCGTCCTAGAGCGAAAAGGACTTTAATTCGTGACTACCCCCAAAAAATTGAAAAATCCACCCAAAACCTAAAAATATTGAAATTTTTATATGAAAAACTTCTTTTGCCCATATCTCCTTAAATATGCGTCCTAGAGCGAAAAGGACTTTAATTCGTGACTACCCCCAAAAAATTGAAAAATCCACCCAAAACCTAAAAAAATTTAAATTTTTATATGAAAAACTTCTTTTGCCCATATCTCCTTAAATATGCGTCCTAGAGCGAAAAGGACTTTAATTCGAGACCACCCCCAAAAAATTGAAAAATCCACCCAAAACCTAAAAAAATTTAAATTTTTATATGAAAAACTTCTTTTGCCCATATCTCCTTAAATATGCGTCCTAGAGCGAAAAGGACTTTAATTCGTGACCACCCACAAAAAGTTGAAAAATCCACCCAAAACCTAAAAAAATTGAAATTTTTATATGAAAAACTTCTTTTGCCCATATCTCCTAAACTAAGCGTCCTAGAGCGAAAAGGACTTTAATTCGTGACTACCCCCAAAAAATTGAAAAATCCACCCAAAACCTAAAAAAATTTAAATTTTTATATGAAAAACTTCTTTTGCCCATATCTCCTAAACTAAGCGTCCTAGAGCGAAAAGGACTTTAATTCGTGACCACCCCCAAAAAATTTTAAAATCCACCCAAAACCTAAAAAAAATGAAATTTTTTGCCCATATCTCCTTAAATATGCGTCCTAGAGCGAAAAGGACTTTAATTCGTGACCGCCCCCAAAAAATTGAAAAATCCTCCCAAAACCTAAAAAAATTGAAATTTTTATATGAAAAACTTCTTTTGCCCATATCTCCTTAAATATGCGTCCTAGAGCGAAAAGGACTTTAATTCGTGACCACCCCAAAAAAATTGAAAAATCCACCCAAAACCTAAAAAAATTTAAATTTTTATATGAAAAACTTCTTTTGCCCATATCTCCTAAACTAAGCGTCCTAGAGCGAAAAGGACTTTAATTCGTGACTACCCCCAAAAAATTGAAAAATCCACCCAAAACCTAAAAAAATTTAAATTTTTATATGAAAAACTTCTTTTGCCCATATCTCCTAAACTAAGCGTCCTAGAGCGAAAAGGACTTTAATTCGTGACCACCCCCAAAAAATTGAAAAATCCACCCAAAACCTAAAAAAATTGAAATTTTTTGCCCATATCTCCTTAAATATGCGTCCTAGAGCGAAAAGGACTTTAATTCGTGACCGCCCCCAAAAAATTGAAAAATCCACCCAAAACCTAAAAAAATTGAAATTTTTATATGAAAAACTTCTTTTGCCCATATCTCCTTAAATATGCGTCCTAGAGCGAAAAGGACTTTAATTCGTGACCACCCCAAAAAAATTGAAAAATCCACCCAAAACCTAAAAAAATTTAAATTTTTATATGAAAAACTTCTGTTGCCCATATCTCCTAAACTAAGCGTCCTAGAGCGAAAAGGACTTTAATTCGTGACTACCCCCAAAAAATTTAAAAATCCACCCAAAACCTAAAAATATTGAAATTTTTATATGAAAAACTTCTTTTGCCCATATCTCCTTAAATATGCGTCCTAGAGCGAAAAGGACTTTAATTCGTGACCACCCCCAAAAAATTGAAAAATCCACCCAAAACCTAAAAAAATTTAAATTTTTATATGAAAAACTTCTTTTGCCCATATCTCCTAAACTAAGCGTCCTAGAGCGAAAAGGACTTTAATTCGTGACTACCCCCAAAAAATTGAAAAATCCACCCAAAACCTAAAAAAATTTAAATTTTTATATGAAAAACTTTTTTTTGCCCATATCTCCTTAAATATGCGTCCTAGAGCGAAAAGGACTTTAATTCGTGACCACCCCCAAAAAATTGAAAACTCCACCCAAAACCTAAAAAATTTAAATTTTTATATGAAAAACTTCTTTTGCCCATATCTCCTAAACTAAGCGTCCTAGAGCGAAAAGGACTTTAATTCGTGACCACCCCCAAAAAATTGAAAAATCCACCCAAAACCTAAAAAAAATGAAATTTTTTGCCCATATCTCCTTAAATATGCGTCCTAGAGCGAAAAGGACTTTAATTCGTGACCGCCCCCAAAAAATTGAAAAATCCACCCAAAACCTAAAAAAATTGAAATTTTTATATGAAAAGCTTCTTTTGCCCATATCTCCTTAAATATGCGTCCTAGAGCGAAAAGGACTTTAATTCGTGACTACCCCCAAAAAATTGAAAAATCCAACCAAAACCTAAAAAAATTGAAATTTTTATATGAAAAACTTCTTTTGCCCATATCTCCTTAAATATGCGTCCTAGAGCGAAAAGGACTTTAATTCGTGACTACCCCCAAAAAATTGAAAAATCCAACCAAAACCTAAAAAAATTTAAATTTTTATATGAAAAACTTCTTTTGCCCATATCTCCTTAAATATGCGTCCTAGAGCGAAAAGGACTTTAATTCGTGACTACCCCCAAAAAATTGAAAAATCCACCCAAAACCTAAAAAAATTTAAATTTTTATATGAAAAACTTCTTTTGCCCATATCTCCTTAAATATGCGTCCTAGAGCGAAAAGGACTTTAATTCGTGACCACCCCAAAAAAATTGAAAAATCCACCCAAAACCTAAAAATATTGAAATTTTTATATGAAAAACTTCTTTTGCCCATATCTCCTTAAATATGCGTCCTAGAGCAAAAAGGACTTTAATTCGTGACCACCTCCAAAAAATTGAAAATTCTTTTGCCCATATCTCCTAAACTAAGCGTCCTAGAGCGAAAAGGACTTTAATTCGTGACTACCCCCAAAAAATTTAAAAATCCACCCAAAACATAAAAAAAATTAAATTTTTATATGAAAAACTTCTTTTGCCCATATCTCCTTAAATATGCGTCCTAGAGCGAAAAGGACTTTAATTCGTGACTACACCCAAAAAATTGAAAAATCCACCCAAAACCTAAAAAAATTGAAATTTTTATATGAAAAACTTCTTTTGCCCATATCTCCTAAACTAAGCGTCCTAGAGCGAAAAGGACTTTAATTCGTGACTACCCCCAAAAAATTGAAAAATCCACCCAAAACCTAAAAAAATTTTAATTTTTATATGAAAAACTTCTTTTGCCCATATCTCCTTAAATATGCGTCCTAGAGCGAAAAGGACTTTAATTCGTGACCACCCACAAAAAGTTGAAAAATCCACCCAAAACCTAAAAAAATTGAAATTTTTATATGAAAAACTTCTTTTGCCCATATCTCCTAAACTAAGCGTCCTAGAGCGAAAAGGACTTTAATTCGTGACTACCCCCAAAAAATTGAAAAATCCACCCAAAACCTAAAAAAATTGAAATTTTTATATGAAAAACTTCTTTTGCCCATATCTCCTAAACTAAGCGTCCTAGAGAGAAAAGGAATTTAATTCGTGACCACCCCAAAAAAAATGAAAAATCCTCCCAAAACCTAAAAAAATTGAAATTTTTATATGAAAAACTTCTTTTGCCCATATCTCCTTAAATATGCGTCCTAGAGCGAAAAGGACTTTAATTCGTGACCACCCTTAAAAGAATTGAAAAATCCACCCAAAACCAAAAAAAATTTAAATTTTTATATGAAAAACTTCTTTTGCCCATATCTCCTAAACTAAGCGTCCTAGAGCGAAAAGGACTTTAATTCGTGACTACCCCCAAAAAATTGAAAAATCCACCCAAAACCTAAAAATATTGAAATTTTTATATGAAAAACTTCTTTTGCCCATATCTCCTTAAATATGCGTCCTAGAGCGAAAAGGACTTTAATTCGTGACTACCCCCAAAAAATTGAAAAATCCACCCAAAACCTAAAAAAATTTAAATTTTTATATGAAAAACTTCTTTTGCCCATATCTCCTTAAATATGCGTCCTAGAGCGAAAAGGACTTTAATTCGTGACCACCCCCAAAAAATTGAAAAATCCACCCAAAACCTAAAAAAATTGAAATTTTTATATGAAAAACTTCTTTTGCCCATATCTCCTTAAATATGCGTCCTAGAGCGAAAAGGAATTTAATTCGTGACCACCCCAAAAAAATTGAAAAATCCACTCAAAACCTAAAAAAATTGAAATTTTTATATGAAAAACTTCTTTTGCCCATATCTCCTAAACTAAGCGTCCTAGAGCGAAAAGGACTTTAATTCGTGACTACCCCCAAAAAATTGAAAAATCCACCCAAAACCTAAAAAAATTTAAATTTTTATATGAAAAACTTCTTTTGCCCATATCTCCTAAACTAAGCGTCCTAGAGCGAAAAGGACTTTAATTCGTGACCACCCCCAAAAAATTGAAAAATCCACCCAAAACCTAAAAAAATTGAAATTTTTTGCCCATATCTCCTTAAATATGCGTCCTAGAGCGAAAAGGACTTTAATTCGTGACCGCCCCCAAAAAATTGAAAAATCCACCCAAAACCTAAAAAAATTGAAATTTTTATATGAAAAACTTCTTTTGCCCATATCTCCTTAAATATGCGTCCTAGAGCGAAAAGGACTTTAATTCGTGACCACCCCAAAAAAATTGAAAAATCCACCCAAAACCTAAAAAAATTTAAATTTTTATATGAAAAACTTCTGTTGCCCATATCTCCTAAACTAAGCGTCCTAGAGCGAAAAGGACTTTAATTCGTGACTACCCCCAAAAAATTGAAAAATCCACCCAAAACCTAAAAATATTGAAATTTTTATATGAAAAACTTCTTTTGCCCATATCTCCTTAAATATGCGTCCTAGAGCGAAAAGGACTTTAAATCGTGACTACCCCCAAAAAATTGAAAAATCCACCCAAAACCTACAAAAATTGAAATTTTTATATGAAAAACTTCTTTTGACCATATCTCCTTAAATATGCGTCCTAGAGCGAAAAGGACTTTAATTCGTGACCACCCCCAAAAAATTGAAAAATCCACCCAAAACCTAAAAAAATTTAAATTTTTATATGAAAACCTTCTTTTGCCCATATCTCCTAAACTAAGCGTCCTAGAGCGAAAAGGACTTTAATTCGTGACTACCCCCAAAAAATTGAAAAATCCACCCAAAACCTAAAAAAATTTAAATTTTTATATGAAAAACTTTTTTTTGCCCATATCTCCTTAAATATGCGTCCTAGAGCGAAAAGGACTTTAATTCGTGACCACCCCCAAAAAATTGAAAACTCCACCCAAAACCTAAAAAAATTTAAATTTTTATATGAAAAACTTCTTTTGCCCATATCTCCTTAAATATGCGTCCTAGAGCGAAAAGGACTTTAATTCGTGACTACCCCCAAAAAATTGAAAAATCCACCCAAAACCTAAAAAAATTGAAATTTTTATATGAAAAACTTCTTTTTCCCATATCTCCTAAACTAAGCGTCCTAGAGCGAAAAGGACTTTAATTCGTGACCACCCCCAAAAAATTGAAAAATCCACCCAAAACCTAAAAAAATTGAAATTTTTATATGAAAAACTTCTTTTGCCCATATCTCCTTAAATATGCGTCCTAGAGCGAAAAGGACTTTAATTCGTGACTACCCCCAAAAAATTGAAAAATCCAACCAAAACCTAAAAAAATTGAAATTTTTATATGAAAAACTTCTTTTGCCCATATCTCCTTAAATATGCGTCCTAGAGCGAAAAGGACTTTAATTCGTGACTACCCCCAAAAAATTGAAAAATCCACCCAAAACCTAAAAAAATTTAAATTTTTATATGAAAAACTTCTTTTGCCCATATCTCCTTAAATATGCGTCCTAGAGCGAAAAAGACTTTAATTCGTGACCACCCCAAAAAAATTGAAAAATCCACCCAAAACCTAAAAATATTGAAATTTTTATATGAAAAACTTCTTTTGCCCATATCTCCTTAAATATGCGTCCTAGAGCAAAAAGGACTTTAATTCGTGACCACCTCCAAAAAATTGACCACCTCCAAAAAATTGAAAATTATTTTGCCCATATCTCCTAAACTAAGCGTCCTAGAGCGAAAAGGACTTTAATTCGTGACTACCCCCAAAAAATTTAAAAATCCACCCAAAACCTAAAAAAAATTAAATTTTTATATGAAAAACTTCTTTTGCCCATATCTCCTTAAATATGCGTCCTAGAGCGAAAAGGACTTTAATTCGTGACTACACCCAAAAAATTGAAAAATCCACCCAAAACCTAAAAAAATTGAAATTTTTATATGAAAAACTTCTTTTGCCCATATCTCCTAAACTAAGCGTCCTAGAGCGAAAAGGACTTTAATTCGTGACTACCCCCAAAAAATTGAAAAATCCACCCAAAACCTAAAAAAATTTTAACTTTTATATGAAAAACTTCTTTTGCCCATATCTCCTTAAATATGCGTCCTAGAGCGAAAAGGACTTTAATTCGTGACCACCCACAAAAAGTTGAAAAATCCACCCAAAACCTAAAAAAATTGAAATTTTTATATGAAAAACTTCTTTTGCCCATATCTCCTAAACTAAGCGTCCTAGAGCGAAAAGGACTTTAATTCGTGACTACCCCCAAAAAATTGAAAAATCCACCCAAAACCTAAAAAAATTGAAATTTTTATATGAAAAACTTCTTTTGCCCATATCTCCTAAACTAAGCGTCCTAGAGAGAAAAGGACTTTAATTCGTGACCACCCCAAAAAAAAATGAAAAATCCTCCCAAAACCTAAAAAAATTGAAATTTTTATATGAAAAACTTCTTTTGCCCATATCTCCTTAAATATGCGTCCTAGAGCGAAAAGGACTTTAATTCGTGACCACCCTTAGAAGAATTGAAAAATCCACCCAAAACCAAAAAAAATTTAAATTTTTATATGAAAAACTTCTTTTGCCCATATCTCCTAAACTAAGCGTCCTAGAGCGAAAAGGACTTTAATTCGTGACTACCCCCAAAAAATTGAAAAATCCACCCAAAACCTAAAAATATTGAAATTTTTATATGAAAAACTTCTTTTGCCCATATCTCCTTAAATATGCGTCCTAGAGCGAAAAGGACTTTAATTCGTGACTACCCCCAAAAAATTGAAAAATCCACCCAAAACCTAAAAAAATTTAAATTTTTATATGAAAAACTTCTTTTGCCCATATCTCCTTAAATATGCGTCCTAGAGCGAAAAGGACTTTAATTCGTGACCACCCCCAAAAAATTGAAAAATCCACCCAAAACCTAAAAAAATTGAAATTTTTATATGAAAAACTTCTTTTGCCCATATCTCCTTAAATATGCGTCCTAGAGCGAAAAGGACTTTAATTCGTGACCACCCCAAAAAAATTGAAAAATCCACTTAAAACCTAAAAAAATTGAAATTTTTATATGAAAAACTTCTTTTGCCCATATCTCCTAAACTAAGCGTCCTAGAGCGAAAAGGACTTTAATTCGTGACTACCCCCAAAAAATTGAAAAATCCACCCAAAACCTAAAAAAATTTAAATTTTTATATGAAAAACTTCTTTTGCCCATATCTCCTAAACTAAGCGTCCTAGAGCGAAAAGGACTTTAATTCGTGACCACCCCCAAAAAATTGAAAAATCCACCCAAAACCTAAAAAAATTGAAATTTTTTGCCCATATCTCCTTAAATATGCGTCCTAGAGCGAAAAGGACTTTAATTCGTGACCGCCCCCAAAAAATTGAAAAATCCACCCAAAACCTAAAAAAATTGAAATTTTTATATGAAAAACTTCTTTTGCCCATATCTCCTTAAATATGCGTCCTAGAGCGAAAAAGACTTTAATTCGTGACCACCCCAAAAAAATTGAAAAATCCACCCAAAACCTAAAAAAATTTAAATTTTTATATGAAAAACTTCTGTTGCCCATATCTCCTAAACTAAGCGTCCTAGAGCGAAAAGGACTTTAATTCGTGACTACCCCCAAAAAATTGAAAAATCCACCCAAAACCTAAAAATATTGAAATTTTTATATGAAAAACTTCTTTTGCCCATATCTCCTTAAATATGCGTCCTAGAGCGAAAAGGACTTTAAATCGTGACCACCCCCAAAAAATTGAAAAATCCACCCAAAACCTAAAAAAATTGAAATTTTTATATGAAAAACTTCTTTTGACCATATCTCCTTAAATATGCGTCCTAGAGCGAAAAGGACTTTAATTCGTGACCACCCCCAAAAAATTGAAAAATCCACCCAAAACCTAAAAAAATTTAAATTTTTATATGAAAAACTTCTTTTGCCCATATCTCCTAAACTAAGCGTCCTAGAGCGAAAAGGACTTTAATTCGTGACTACCCCCAAAAAATCGAAAAATCCACCCAAAACCTAAAAAAATTTAAATTTTTATATGAAAAACTTTTTTTGCCCATATCTCCTTAAATATGCGTCCTAGAGCGAAAAGGACTTTAATTCGTGACCACCCCCAAAAAATTGAAAACTCCACCCAAAACCTAAAAAAATTTAAATTTTTATATGAAAAACTTCTTTTGCCCATATCTCCTTAAATATGCGTCCTAGAGCGAAAAGGACTTTAATTCGTGACTACCCCCAAAAAATTGAAAAATCCACCCAAAACCTAAAAAAATTTAAATTTTTATATGAAAAACTTCTTTTGCCCATATCTCCTTAAATATGCGTCCTAGAGCGAAAAGGACTTTAATTCGTGACTACCCCCAAAAAATTGAAAAATCCACCCAAAACCTAAAACAATTGAAATTTTTATATGAAAAACTTCTTTTGCCCATATCTCCTAAACTAAGCGTCCTAGAGCGAAAAGGACTTTAATTCGTGACCACCCCCAAAAAATTGAAAAATCCACCCAAAACCTAAAAAAATTGAAATTTTTATATGAAAAACTTCTTTTGCCCATATCTCCTTAAATATGCGTCCTAGAGCGAAAAGGACTTTAATTCGTGACTACCCCCAAAAAATTGAAAAATCCAACCAAAACCTAAAAAAATTTAAATTTTTATATGAAAAACTTCTTTTGCCCATATCTCCTTAAATATGCGTCCTAGAGCGAAAAGGACTTTAATTCGTGACTACCCCCAAAAAATTGAAAAATCCACCCAAAACCTAAAAAAATTTAAATTTTTATATGAAAAACTTCTTTTGCCCATATCTCCTTAAATATGCGTCCTAGAGCGAAAAGGACTTTAATTCGTGACCACCCCAAAAAAATTGAAAAATCCACCCAAAACCTAAAAATATTGAAATTTTTATATGAAAAACTTCTTTTGCCCATATCTCCTTAAATATGCGTCCTAGAGCAAAAAGGACTTTAATTCGTGACCACCTCCAAAAAATTGAAAAATCCACCCAAAACCTAAAAAAATTAAATTTTTATATGAAAAACTTCTTTTGCCCATATCTCCTAAACTAAGCGTCCTAGAGCGAAAATGACTTTATTTCGTGACCACCCCCAAAAAATTGAAAAATCCACCCAAAACCTAAAAAAGTTGAAATTTTTATATGAAAAACTTCTTTTGCCCATATCTCCTTAAATATGCGTCCTAGAGCGAAAAGGACTTTAATTCGTGACTACACCCAAAAAATTGAAAAATCCACCCAAACCTAAAAAAATTGAAATTTTTATATGAAAAACTTCTTTTGCCCATATCTCCTTAAATATGCGTCCTAGAGCGAAAAGGACTTTAATTCGTGACTACCCCCAAAAAATTGAAAAATCCACCCAAAACCTAAAAAATTGAAATTTTTATATGAAAAACTTCTTTTGCCCATATCTCCTTAAATATGCGTCCTAGAGCGAAAAGGACTTTAATTCGTGACTACCCCCAAAAAATTAAAAAATCCACCCAAAACCTAAAAAAATTGAAATTTTTATATGAAAAACTTCTTTTGCCCATATCTCCTTAAATATGCGTCCTAGAGCGAAAAGGACTTTAATTCGTGACTACCCCCAAAAAATTTAAAAATCCACCCAAAACCTAAAAAAATTGAAATTTTTATATGAAAAACTTCTTTTGCCCGTATCTCCTTAAATATGCGTCCTAGAGCGAAAAGGACTTTAATTCGTGACTACCCCCAAAAAATTGAAAAATCCACCCAAAACCTAAAAATATTGAAATTTTTATATGAAAAACTTCTTTTGCCCATATCTCCTTAAATATGCGTCCTAGAGCGAAAAGGGCTTTAATTCGTGACTACCCCCAAAAGATTGAAAAATCCACCCAAAACCTAAAAAAATTGAAATTTTTATATGAAAAACTTCTTTTGCCCATATCTCCTAAACTAAGCGTCCTAGAGCGAAAAGGACTTTAATTCGTGACCACCCCCAAAAAATTTAAAAATCCACCCAAAACCTAAAAAAAATTAAATTTTTATATGAAAAACTTCTTTTGCCCATATCTCCTTAAATATGCGTCCTAGAGCGAAAAGGACTTTAATTCGTGACCACCTCCAAAAAATTGAAAAATCCACCCAAAACCAAAAAAAATTTAAATTTTTATATGAAAAACTTCTTTTGCCCATATCTCCTAAACTAAGCGTCCTAGAGCGAAAAGGACTTTAATTCGTGACTACCCCCAAAAAATTGAAAAATCCACCCTAAACCTAAAAATATTGAAATTTTTATATGAAAAACTTCTTTTGCCCATATCTCCTTAAATATGCGTCCTAGAGCGAAAAGGACTTTAATTCGTGACCACCCCCAAAAAATTGAAAAATCCACCCAAAACCTAAAAAAATTTAAATTTTTATATGAAAAACTTCTTTTGCCCATATCTCCTTAAATATGCGTCCTAGAGCGAAAAGGACTTTAATTCGTGACCACCCCAAAAAAATTGAAAAATCCACCCAAAACCTAAAAAAATTGAAATTTTTATATGAAAAACTTCTTTTGCCCATATCTCCTAAACTAAGCGTCCTAGAGCGAAAAGGACTTTAATTCGTGACTACCCCCAAAAAATTGAAAAATCCACCCAAAACCTAAAAAAATTTAAATTTTTATATGAAAAACTTCTTTTGCCCATATCTCCTTAAATATGCGTCCTAGAGCGAAAAGGACTTTAATTCGTGACCACCCCCAAAAAATTGAAAAATCCACCCAAAACCTAAAAAAATTTAAATTTTTATATGAAAAACTTCTTTTGCCCATATCTCCTTAAATATGCGTCCTAGAGCGAAAAGGACTTTAATTCGTGACTACCCCCAAAAAATTGAAAAACCGACCCAAAACCTAAAAAAATTGAAATTTTTATATGAAAAACTTCTTTTGCCCATATCTCCTAAACTAAGCGTCCTAGAGCGAAAAGGACTTTAATTCGTGACTACCCCCAAAAAATTGAAAAATCCACCCAAAACCTAAAAAAAATTTAAATTTTTATATGAAAAACTTCTTTTTCCCATATCTCCTTAAATATGCGTCCTAGAGCGAAAAGGACTTTAATTCGCGACCACCTCCAAAAAATTGAAAAATCCACCCAAAACCTAAAATTATTGAAATTTTTATATGAAAAACTTCTTTTGCCCATATCTCCTTAAATATGCGTCCTAGAGCGAAAAGGACTTTAATTCGTGACCACCCTTAAAAGAATTGAAAAATCCACCCAAAACCAAAAAAAATTTAAATTTTTATATGAAAAACTTCTTTTGCCCATATCTCCTAAACTAAGCGTCCTAGAGCGAAAAGGACTTTAATTCGTGACTACCCCCAAAAAATTTAAAAATCCACCCAAAACCTAAAAAAATTTAAATTTTGATATGAAAAACTTCTTTTGCCCATATCTCCTTAAATATGCGTCCTAGAGCGAAAAGGACTTTAATTCGTGACTACCCCCAAAAAATTGAAATATCCACCCAAAACCTAAAAAAATTTAAATTTTTATATGAAAAACTTCTTTTGCCCATATCTCCTTAAATATGCGTCCTAGAGCGAAAAGGACTTTAATTCGTGGCTACCCCCAAAAAATTGAAAAATCCACCCAAAACCTAAAAAAATTTAAATTTTTATATGAAAAACTTCTTTTGCCCATATCTCCTTAAATATGCGTCCTAGAGCGAAAAGGACTTTAATTCGTGACTACCCCCAAAAAATTTAAAAATCCACCCAAAACCTAAAAAAATTTAAATTTTGATATGAAAAACTTCTTTTGCCCATATCTCCTTAAATATGCGTCCTAGAGCGAAAAGGACTTTAATTCGTGACTACCCCCAAAAAATTGAAATATCCACCCAAAACCTAAAAAAATTTAAATTTTTATATGAAAAACTTCTTTTGCCCATATCTCCTTAAATATGCGTCCTAGAGCGAAAAGGACTTTAATTCGTGACTACCCCCAAAAAATTGAAAAATCCACCCAAAACCTAAAAAAATTTAAATTTTTATATGAAAAACTTCTTTTGCCCATATCTCCTTAAATATGCGTCCTAGAGCGAAAAGGACTTTAATTCGTGACCACCCCCAAAAACTGAAAAATCCACTCAAAACCTAAAAAAATTGAAATTTTTATATGAAAAACTTATTTTGCCCATATCTCCTTAAATATGCGTCCTAGAGCGAAAAGGACTTTAATTCGTGACTACCCCCAAAAAATTGAAAAATCCACCCAAAACCTAAAAAAAAATTAAATTTTTATATGAAAAACTTCTTTTGCCCATATCTCCTAAACTAAGCGTCCTAGAGCGAAAAGGACTTTAATTCGTGACTACCCCCAAAAAATTGAAAAATCCACCCAAAACCTAAAAAAAATTAAATTTTTATATGAAAAACTTCTTTTGCCCATATATCCTTAAATATGCGTCCTAGAGCGAAAAGGACTTTAATTCGTGACTACCCCCAAAAAATTGAAAAATCCACCCAAAACCTAAAAAAATTTAAATTTTTATATGAAAAACTTCTTTTGCCCATATCTCCTTAAATATGCGTCCTAGAGCGAAAAGGACTTTAATTCGTGACTACCCCCAAAAAATTGAAAAATCCACCCAAAACCTAAAAATATTGAAATTTTTATATGAAAAACTTCTTTTGCCCATATCTCCTTAAATATGCGTCCTAGAGCGAAAAGGACTTTAATTCGTGACCACCCACAAAAAGTTGAAAAATCCACCCAAAACCTAAAAAAATTGAAATTTTTATATGAAAAACTTCTTTTGCCCATATCTCCTTAAATATGCGTCCTAGAGCGAAAAGGACTTTAATTCGTGACTACCCCCAAAAAATTGAAAAATCCACACAAAACCTAAAAAAATTTAAATTTTTATATGAAAAACTTCTTTTGCCCATATCTCCTAAACTAAGCGTCCTAGAGCGAAAATGACTTTATTTCGTGACCACCCCCAAAAAATTGAAAAATCCACCCAAAACCTAAAAAAGTTGAAATTTTTATATGAAAAACTTCTTTTGCCCATATCTCCTTAAATATGCGTCCTAGAGCGAAAAGGACTTTAATTCGTGACCACCCCAAAAAAATTGAAAAATCCACTTAAAACCTAAAAAAATTGAAATTTTTATATGAAAAACTTCTTTTGCCCATATCTCCTAAACTAAGCGTCCTAGAGCGAAAAGGACTTTAATTCGTGACTACCCCCAAAAAATTGAAAAATCCACCCAAAACCTAAAAAAATTTAAATTTTTATATGAAAAACTTCTTTTGCCCATATCTCCTAAACTAAGCGTCCTAGAGCGAAAAGGACTTTAATTCGTGACCACCCCCAAAAAATTGAAAAATCCACCCAAAACCTAAAAAAATTGAAATTTTTTGCCCATATCTCCTTAAATATGCGTCCTAGAGCGAAAAGGACTTTAATTCGTGACCGCCCCCAAAAAATTGAAAAGTCCACCCAAAACCTAAAAAAATTGAAATTTTTATATGAAAAACTTCTTTTGCCCATATCTCCTTAAATATGCGTCCTAGAGCGAAAAGGACTTTAATTCGTGACCACCCCAAAAAAATTGAAAAATCCACCCAAAACCTAAAAAAATTTAAATTTTTATATGAAAAACTTCTGTTGCCCATATCTCCTAAACTAAGCGTCCTAGAGCGAAAAGGACTTTAATTCGTGACTACCCCCAAAAAATTGAAAAATCCACCCAAAACCTAAAAATATTGAAATTTTTATATGAAAAACTTCTTTTGCCCATATCTCCTTAAATATGCGTCCTAGAGCGAAAAGGACTTTAAATCGTGACCACCCCCAAAAAATTGAAAAATCCACCCAAAACCTAAAAAAATTGAAATTTTTATATGAAAAACTTCTTTTGACCATATCTCCTTAAATATGCGTCCTAGAGCGAAAAGGACTTTAATTCGTGACCACCCCCAAAAAATTGAAAAATCCACCCAAAACCTAAAAAAATTTAAATTTTTATATGAAAAACTTCTTTTGCCCATATCTCCTAAACTAAGCGTCCTAGAGCGAAAAGGACTTTAATTCGTGACTACCCCCAAAAAATCGAAAAATCCACCCAAAACCTAAAAAAATTTAAATTTTTATATGAAAAACTTTTTTTGCCCATATCTCCTTAAATATGCGTCCTAGAGCGAAAAGGACTTTAATTCGTGACCACCCCCAAAAAATTGAAAACTCCACCCAAAACCTAAAAAAATTTAAATTTTTATATGAAAAACTTCTTTTGCCCATATCTCCTTAAATATGCGTCCTAGAGCGAAAAGGACTTTAATTCGTGACTACCCCCAAAAAATTGAAAAATCCACCCAAAACCTAAAAAAATTTAAATTTTTATATGAAAAACTTCTTTTGCCCATATCTCCTTAAATATGCGTCCTAGAGCGAAAAGGACTTTAATTCGTGACTACCCCCAAAAAATTGAAAAATCCACCCAAAACCTAAAAAAATTGAAATTTTTATATGAAAAACTTCTTTTTCCCATATCTCCTAAACTAAGCGTCCTAGAGCGAAAAGGACTTTAATTCGTGACCACCCCCAAAAAATTGAAAAATCCACCCAAAACCTAAAAAAATTGAAATTTTTATATGAAAAACTTCTTTTGCCCATATCTCCTTAAATATGCGTCCTAGAGCGAAAAGGACTTTAATTCGTGACTACCCCCAAAAAATTGAAAAATCCAACCAAAACCTAAAAAAATTTAAATTTTTATATGAAAAACTTCTTTTGCCCATATCTCCTTAAATATGCGTCCTAGAGCGAAAAGGACTTTAATTCGTGACTACCCCCAAAAAATTGAAAAATCCACCCAAAACCTAAAAAAATTTAAATTTTTATATGAAAAACTTCTTTTGCCCATATCTCCTTAAATATGCGTCCTAGAGCGAAAAGGACTTTAATTCGTGACCACCCCAAAAAAATTGAAAAATCCACCCAAAACCTAAAAATATTGAAATTTTTATATGAAAAACTTCTTTTGCCCATATCTCCTTAAATATGCGTCCTAGAGCAAAAAGGACTTTAATTCGTGACCACCTCCAAAAAATTGAAAAATCCACCCAAAACCTAAAAAAATTAAATTTTTATATGAAAAACTTCTTTTGCCCATATCTCCTAAACTAAGCGTCCTAGAGCGAAAATGACTTTATTTCGTGACCACCCCCAAAAAATTGAAAAATCCACCCAAAACCTAAAAAAGTTGAAATTTTTATATGAAAAACTTCTTTTGCCCATATCTCCTTAAATATGCGTCCTAGAGCGAAAAGGACTTTAATTCGTGACTACACCCAAAAAATTGAAAAATCCACCCAAACCTAAAAAAATTGAAATTTTTATATGAAAAACTTCTTTTGCCCATATCTCCTTAAATATGCGTCCTAGAGCGAAAAGGACTTTAATTCGTGACTACCCCCAAAAAATTGAAAAATCCACCCAAAACCTAAAAAATTGAAATTTTTATATGAAAAACTTCTTTTGCCCATATCTCCTTAAATATGCGTCCTAGAGCGAAAAGGACTTTAATTCGTGACTACCCCCAAAAAATTAAAAAATCCACCCAAAACCTAAAAAAATTGAAATTTTTATATGAAAAACTTCTTTTGCCCATATCTCCTTAAATATGCGTCCTAGAGCGAAAAGGACTTTAATTCGTGACTACCCCCAAAAAATTTAAAAATCCACCCAAAACCTAAAAAAATTGAAATTTTTATATGAAAAACTTCTTTTGCCCGTATCTCCTTAAATATGCGTCCTAGAGCGAAAAGGACTTTAATTCGTGACTACCCCCAAAAAATTGAAAAATCCACCCAAAACCTAAAAATATTGAAATTTTTATATGAAAAACTTCTTTTGCCCATATCTCCTTAAATATGCGTCCTAGAGCGAAAAGGGCTTTAATTCGTGACTACCCCCAAAAGATTGAAAAATCCACCCAAAACCTAAAAAAATTGAAATTTTTATATGAAAAACTTCTTTTGCCCATATCTCCTAAACTAAGCGTCCTAGAGCGAAAAGGACTTTAATTCGTGACTACCCCCAAAAAATTAAAAAATCCACCCAAAACCTAAAAAAAATTAAATTTTTATATGAAAAACTTCTTTTGCCCATATCTCCTTAAATATGCGTCCTAGAGCGAAAAGGACTTTAATTCGTGACCACCTCCAAAAAATTTAAAAATCCACCCAAAACCAAAAAAAATTTAAATTTTTATATGAAAAACTTCTTTTGCCCATATCTCCTAAACTAAGCGTCCTAGAGCGAAAAGGACTTTAATTCGTGACTACCCCCAAAAAATTGAAAAATCCACCCTAAACCTAAAAATATTGAAATTTTTATATGAAAAACTTCTTTTGCCCATATCTCCTTAAATATGCGTCCTAGAGCGAAAAGGACTTTAATTCGTGACCACCCCCAAAAAATTGAAAAATCCACCCAAAACCTAAAAAAATTTAAATTTTTATATGAAAAACTTCTTTTGCCCATATCTCCTTAAATATGCGTCCTAGAGCGAAAAGGACTTTAATTCGTGACCACCCCAAAAAAATTGAAAAATCCACCCAAAACCTAAAAAAATTGAAATTTTTATATGAAAAACTTCTTTTGCCCATATCTCCTAAACTAAGCGTCCTAGAGCGAAAAGGACTTTAATTCGTGACTACCCCCAAAAAATTGAAAAATCCACCCAAAACCTAAAAAAATTTAAATTTTTATATGAAAAACTTCTTTTGCCCATATCTCCTTAAATATGCGTCCTAGAGCGAAAAGGACTTTAATTCGTGACCACCCCCAAAAAATTGAAAAATCCACCCAAAACCTAAAAAAATTTAAATTTTTATATGAAAAACTTCTTTTGCCCATATCTCCTTAAATATGCGTCCTAGAGCGAAAAGGACTTTAATTCGTGACTACCCCCAAAAAATTGAAAAACCGACCCAAAACCTAAAAAAATTGAAATTTTTATATGAAAAACTTCTTTTGCCCATATCTCCTAAACTAAGCGTCCTAGAGCGAAAAGGACTTTAATTCGTGACTACCCCCAAAAAATTGAAAAATCCACCCAAAACCTAAAAAAAATTTAAATTTTTATATGAAAAACTTCTTTTTCCCATATCTCCTTAAATATGCGTCCTAGAGCGAAAAGGACTTTAATTCGCGACCACCTCCAAAAAATTGAAAAATCCACCCAAAACCTAAAATTATTGAAATTTTTATATGAAAAACTTCTTTTGCCCATATCTCCTTAAATATGCGTCCTAGAGCGAAAAGGACTTTAATTCGTGACCACCCTTAAAAGAATTGAAAAATCCACCCAAAACCAAAAAAAATTTAAATTTTTATATGAAAAACTTCTTTTGCCCATATCTCCTAAACTAAGCGTCCTAGAGCGAAAAGGACTTTAATTCGTGACTACCCCCAAAAAATTTAAAAATCCACCCAAAACCTAAAAAAATTTAAATTTTGATATGAAAAACTTCTTTTGCCCATATCTCCTTAAATATGCGTCCTAGAGCGAAAAGGACTTTAATTCGTGACTACCCCCAAAAAATTGAAATATCCACCCAAAACCTAAAAAAATTTAAATTTTTATATGAAAAACTTCTTTTGCCCATATCTCCTTAAATATGCGTCCTAGAGCGAAAAGGACTTTAATTCGTGACTACCCCCAAAAAATTGAAAAATCCACCCAAAACCTAAAAAAATTTAAATTTTTATATGAAAAACTTCTTTTGCCCATATCTCCTTAAATATGCGTCCTAGAGCGAAAAGGACTTTAATTCGTGACCACCCCCAAAAACTGAAAAATCCACTCAAAACCTAAAAAAAAAAAAACTTATTTTGCCCATATCTCCTTAAATATGCGTCCTAGAGCGAAAAGGACTTTAATTCGTGACTACCCCCAAAAAATTGAAAAATCCACCCAAAACCTTAAAAAAAATTAAATTTTTATATGAAAAACTTCTTTTGCCCATATCTCCTAAACTAAGCGTCCTAGAGCGAAAAGGACTTTAATTCGTGACTACCCCCAAAAAATTGAAAAATCCACCCAAAACCTAAAAAAAATTAAATTTTTATATGAAAAACTTCTTTTGCCCATATATCCTTAAATATGCGTCCTAGAGCGAAAAGGACTTTAATTCGTGACTACCCCCAAAAAATTTAAAAATCCACCCAAAACCTAAAAAAATTTAAATTTTTATATGAAAAACTTCTTTTGCCCATATCTCCTTAAATATGCGTCCTAGAGCGAAAAGGACTTTAATTCGTGACTACCCCCAAAAAATTGAAAAATCCACCCAAAACCTAAAAATATTGAAATTTTTATATGAAAAACTTCTTTTGCCCATATCTCCTTAAATATGCGTCCTAGAGCGAAAAGGACTTTAATTCGTGACCACCCACAAAAAGTTGAAAAATCCACCCAAAACCTAAAAAAATTGAAATTTTTATATGAAAAACTTCTTTTGCCCATATCTCCTAAACTAAGCGTCCTAGAGCAAAAAGGACTTTAATTCGTGACTACCCCCAAAAAATTGAAAAATCCACCCAAAACCTAAAAAAATTAAATTTTTATATGAAAAACTTCTTTTGCCCATATCTCCTAAACTAAGCGTCCTAGAGCGAAAATGACTTTATTTCGTGACCACCCCCAAAAAATTGAAAAATCCACCCAAAACCTAAAAAAGTTGAAATTTTTATATGAAAAACTTCTTTTGCCCATATCTCCTTAAATATGCGTCCTAGAGCGAAAAGGACTTTAATTCGTGACTACACCCAAAAAATTGAAAAATCCACCCAAACCTAAAAAAATTGAAATTTTTATATGAAAAACTTCTTTTGCCCATATCTCCTTAAATATGCGTCCTAGAGCGAAAAGGACTTTAATTCGTGACTACCCCCAAAAAATTGAAAAATCCACCCAAAACCTAAAAAATTGAAATTTTTATATGAAAAACTTCTTTTGCCCATATCTCCTTAAATATGCGTCCTAGAGCGAAAAGGACTTTAATTCGTGACTACCCCCAAAAAATTAAAAAATCCACCCAAAACCTAAAAAAATTGAAATTTTTATATGAAAAACTTCTTTTGCCCATATCTCCTTAAATATGCGTCCTAGAGCGAAAAGGACTTTAATTCGTGACTACCCCCAAAAAATTTAAAAATCCACCCAAAACCTAAAAAAATTGAAATTTTTATATGAAAAACTTCTTTTGCCCGTATCTCCTTAAATATGCGTCCTAGAGCGAAAAGGACTTTAATTCGTGACTACCCCCAAAAAATTGAAAAATCCACCCAAAACCTAAAAATATTGAAATTTTTATATGAAAAACTTCTTTTGCCCATATCTCCTTAAATATGCGTCCTAGAGCGAAAAGGGCTTTAATTCGTGACTACCCCCAAAAGATTGAAAAATCCACCCAAAACCTAAAAAAATTGAAATTTTTATATGAAAAACTTCTTTTGCCCATATCTCCTAAACTAAGCGTCCTAGAGCGAAAAGGACTTTAATTCGTGACTACCCCCAAAAAATTAAAAAATCCACCCAAAACCTAAAAAAAATTAAATTTTTATATGAAAAACTTCTTTTGCCCATATCTCCTTAAATATGCGTCCTAGAGCGAAAAGGACTTTAATTCGTGACCACCTCCAAAAAATTGAAAAATCCACCCAAAACCAAAAAAAATTTAAATTTTTATATGAAAAACTTCTTTTGCCCATATCTCCTAAACTAAGCGTCCTAGAGCGAAAAGGACTTTAATTCGTGACCACCCCCAAAAAATTGAAAAATCCACCCTAAACCTAAAAATATTGAAATTTTTATATGAAAAACTTCTTTTGCCCATATCTCCTTAAATATGCGTCCTAGAGCGAAAAGGACTTTAATTCGTGACCACCCCCAAAAAATTGAAAAATCCACCCAAAACCTAAAAAAATTTAAATTTTTATATGAAAAACTTCTTTTGCCCATATCTCCTTAAATATGCGTCCTAGAGCGAAAAGGACTTTAATTCGTGACCACCCCAAAAAAATTGAAAAATCCACCCAAAACCTAAAAAAATTGAAATTTTTATATGAAAAACTTCTTTTGCCCATATCTCCTAAACTAAGCGTCCTAGAGCGAAAAGGACTTTAATTCGTGACTACCCCCAAAAAATTGAAAAATCCACCCAAAACCTAAAAAAATTTAAATTTTTATATGAAAAACTTCTTTTGCCCATATCTCCTTAAATATGCGTCCTAGAGCGAAAAGGACTTTAATTCGTGACCACCCCCAAAAAATTGAAAAATCCACCCAAAACCTAAAAAAATTTAAATTTTTATATGAAAAACTTCTTTTGCCCATATCTCCTTAAATATGCGTCCTAGAGCGAAAAGGACTTTAATTCGTGACTACCCCCAAAAAATTGAAAAACCGACCCAAAACCTAAAAAAATTGAAATTTTTATATGAAAAACTTCTTTTGCCCATATCTCCTAAACTAAGCGTCCTAGAGCGAAAAGGACTTTAATTCGTGACTACCCCCAAAAAATTGAAAAATCCACCCAAAACCTAAAAAAAATTTAAATTTTTATATGAAAAACTTCTTTTTCCCATATCTCCTTAAATATGCGTCCTAGAGCGAAAAGGACTTTAATTCGCGACCACCTCCAAAAAATTGAAAAATCCACCCAAAACCTAAAATTATTGAAATTTTTATATGAAAAACTTCTTTTGCCCATATCTCCTTAAATATGCGTCCTAGAGCGAAAAGGACTTTAATTCGTGACCACCCTTAAAAGAATTGAAAAATCCACCCAAAACCAAAAAAAATTTAAATTTTTATATGAAAAACTTCTTTTGCCCATATCTCCTAAACTAAGCGTCCTAGAGCGAAAAGGACTTTAATTCGTGACTACCCCCAAAAAATTTAAAAATCCACCCAAAACCTAAAAAAATTTAAATTTTGATATGAAAAACTTCTTTTGCCCATATCTCCTTAAATATGCGTCCTAGAGCGAAAAGGACTTTAATTCGTGACTACCCCCAAAAAATTGAAATATCCACCCAAAACCTAAAAAAATTTAAATTTTTATATGAAAAACTTCTTTTGCCCATATCTCCTTAAATATGCGTCCTAGAGCGAAAAGGACTTTAATTCGTGACTACCCCCAAAAAATTGAAAAATCCACCCAAAACCTAAAAAAATTTAAATTTTTATATGAAAAACTTCTTTTGCCCATATCTCCTTAAATATGCGTCCTAGAGCGAAAAGGACTTTAATTCGTGACCACCCCCAAAAACTGAAAAATCCACTCAAAACCTAAAAAAAAAAAAAACTTATTTTGCCCATATCTCCTTAAATATGCGTCCTAGAGCGAAAAGGACTTTAATTCGTGACTACCCCCAAAAAATTGAAAAATCCACCCAAAACCTAAAAAAAAATTAAATTTTTATATGAAAAACTTCTTTTGCCCATATCTCCTAAACTAAGCGTCCTAGAGCGAAAAGGACTTTAATTCGTGACTACCCCCAAAAAATTGAAAAATCCACCCAAAACCTAAAAAAAATTAAATTTTTATATGAAAAACTTCTTTTGCCCATATATCCTTAAATATGCGTCCTAGAGCGAAAAGGACTTTAATTCGTGACTACCCCCAAAAAATTTAAAAATCCACCCAAAACCTAAAAAAATTTAAATTTTTATATGAAAAACTTCTTTTGCCCATATCTCCTTAAATATGCGTCCTAGAGCGAAAAGGACTTTAATTCGTGACTACCCCCAAAAAATTGAAAAATCCACCCAAAACCTAAAAATATTGAAATTTTTATATGAAAAACTTCTTTTGCCCATATCTCCTTAAATATGCGTCCTAGAGCGAAAAGGACTTTAATTCGTGACCACCCACAAAAAGTTGAAAAATCCACCCAAAACCTAAAAAAATTGAAATTTTTATATGAAAAACTTCTTTTGCCCATATCTCCTTAAATATGCGTCCTAGAGCGAAAAGGACTTTAATTCGTGACTACCCCCAAAAAATTGAAAAATCCACACAAAACCTAAAAAAATTTAAATTTTTATATGAAAAACTTCTTTTGCCCATATCTCCTAAACTAAGCGTCCTAGAGCGAAAAGGACTTTAATTCGTGACCACCCCCAAAAAATTGAAAAATCCACCCAAAACCTAAAAAAAATTGAAATTTTTATATGAAAAACTTCTTTTGCCCATATCTCCTTAAATATGCGTCCTAGAGCGAAAAGGACTTTAATTCGTGACCACCCTCAAAAAATTGAAAAATCCACCCAAAACCTAAAAAAATTTAAATTTTTATATGAAAAACTTCGTTTGCCCATATCTCCTTAAATATGCGTCCTAGAGCGAAAAGGACTTTAATTCGTGACTACACCCAAAAAATTGAAAAATCCACCCAAAACCTAAAAAAATTGAAATTTTTATATGAAAAACTTCTTTTGCCCATATCTCCTAAACTAAGCGTCCTAGAGCGAAAAGGACTTTAATTCGTGACTACCCCCAAAAAATTGAAAAATCCACCCAAAACCTAAAAAAATTAAAATTTTTATATGAAAAACTTCTTTTGCCCATATCTCCTTAAATATGCGTCCTAGAGCGAAAAGGACTTTAATTCGTGACTACCCCCAAAAAATTGAAAAATCCACCCAAAACCTAAAAAATTTAAATTTTTATATGAAAAAGTTCTTTTGCCCATATCTCCTTAAATATGCGTCTTAGAGCGAAAAGGACTTTAATTCGTGACTACCCCCAAAAAATTGAAAAATCCACCCAAAACCTAAAAAAATTGAAATTTTTATATGAAAAACTTCTTTTGCCCATATCTCCTAAACTAAGCGTCCTAGAGAGAAAAGGACTTTAATTCGTGACCACCCCCAAAAAATTAAAAAATCCACCCAAAACCTAAAAAAATTGAAATTTTTATATGAAAAACTTCTTTTGCCCATATCTCCTTAAATATGCGTCCTAGAGCGAAAAGGACTTTAATTCGTGACCACCCTCAAAAAATTTAAAAATCCACCCAAAACCTAAAAAAATTTAAATTTTTATATGAAAAACTCCTTTTGCCCATATCTCCTTAAATATGCGTCCTAGAGCGAAAAGGACTTTAATTCGTGACCACCCCCAAAACAATGAAAAATCCACCCAAAACCTAAAAAAATTGAAATTTTTATATGGAAAACTTCTTTTTAATTCGTGACCACCCTCAAAAAATTTAAAAATCCACCCAAAACCTAAAAAAATTTAAATTTTTATATGAAAAACTCCTTTTGCCCATATCTCCTTAAATATGCGTCCTAGAGCGAAAAGGACTTTAATTCGTGACCACCCCCAAAAAATTGAAAAATCCACCCAAAACCTAAAAAAATTGAAATTTTTATATGGAAAACTTCTTTTGCCCATATCTCCTAAACTAAGCGTCCTAGAGCGATTCAACCGTCGAACGGAACGGACGTGTTTTTCAATAGCGGATAAACTCATCGTAATAGGTACCTACTACGAATTTCAAGTGTGGTGGGATATTAAGCCACCATGCAGCGAAATTCCAAGTCATCCACTGGGTTGCTAACTTCAGGGCCCAGTGGACGGGTACCGACTGGAGTTATAAATCTGGGCAATGACCAAGAGTTAGGCCCAATTAGTCGACCTGTAGACGGGTCGACAGGTGGCGACACTCTGACAATTCGAACTTTTTCTAAGGTAACGACATCAAAAGGAGGTAATCCCTCACGAAAGAGATTCAAGGAACGCAGAAATGCTTTGTTTATCCTAAAGAAGTTAGGATCAGTCGACCCAAGCACGCTGTCGGCTAAACAAAGCGATTCCTTAAAATGGGCTCAAGGAATTCTTGAGACTGGAAAAAGGGAACGATCGCCGGATGAGCTGCCATCCTCCAAAAGGGATCAAAGATCGTTTGCCTCAGTTGCTAAAGATAGCCTTGTGATGGCTATCATTAATAAAGGAGCATTGGACGGTATGGTTCCAAAGCGAAAATGGGGGGAAATTGAGAATGCTCTGTCTGTCGTCTACTCACAGGTGCTGGAAAAGTTTCCCGGCCCAGATCCTCGACACCAAGAGGCTGGTTGGTATCAAGGACGATTTAAGCTAGTCGCATTTGAGGACCAGAGGTCTATAGAATGTTTTAAAGCTGCTCTGATACTAATTGGTGAAGTTTGGGAAGGAGCTGCTCTAGAGTTAGTCGAGAGGAAAGACATACCGGCTAGACCTAGAGCACATGCCTGGATACCTGCAAACCCTTCTGACCCTGAATCTATTTTAAATAGACTGAAACGATGCAATCCAGATCTTCCAACAGCTGATTGGAAGGTTGGCCGTTTGGATGAAGTGGATGGACCAAGACGGCATGCAGTGTTTATATTGAACACTCAGTCTTTGCCACATCTGGCAAAGTCCCAGGGCCGTGTATGTTATGGCTTTCATTATATCCAAATGAAGGTGTATAAAAACGATCAGCTAAAGGATTCAGAAATGGACAAGCCTCTGTCTGAATCAGAAGTAAGCGGATCCTCTTGCGAAGTCGAGGGAGATACCAAAGTTGAAGACATGGATAGATACCGTATGCGTGAGGAGGCTTCTATTGCCTCAGAACTCACCAAAGTCGAACCTATGGTTATTGCGAGAGTCACCGATATCTCCGAAGAGGACCTTCTTGATGACTCGATTGAAGCGGCTGATGTGACGGTTGTTGAAAATCTCGATGGTCCTACGGATCCTCCAGATAAATCTTCATCATTGTAAGGCTGCATGTGGTGCCTTAAAAGTTCTCCTGATGAAAGGGGACATAGACATAGTTCTTATTCAAGAACCATATGTTTATAGAAACAAAATATGTGAATTAAGTACTCCGGGGTTCAAATTATTGCAGTATACTGGCAATGATGTAATTCGAGCCTGTATAATTGCTAAAAACGAGCTTAACTTGTTTCTGCTTCCTTCAATGTGCAATGCAGACACTGTCGTTGCCAATTTAGAAATAGCCAAATGCAAATATTGGGTATCTTCGGTCTATATGGGACATGACAGGGAGATGCCTCCATGTGCCGTTAAGACCTTAGTTGAGGAGTCACTGAAAACAAAGACGAAACTCATTATGGGATGCGATGCGAATGCACATCATAGTATATGGGGAAGTAGTGATACTAATGCAAGGGGAGAGTCGCTAATAGAGTTTATTTTGCGTACTAATCTGGTAGTTTGCAACAAGGGAGATGTCCCAACCTTTGTCACTAAAAACAGGCAAGAGGTTTTGGACATCACCTTGGCCTCGCAAGAACTGAATGAAATGATATCTGAGTGGCAGGTTTTAAGTGAACACAACTTCTCAGATCATCGCTACATCAGTTTCAAATTTGATGTTCATATCACCAAGATCATATTTCCGCCAAATGTTAGGAAAGCTGACTGGAATAGGTATAGGGAATCGTTCAATATGATGATACCGGAAATAACAGAGACAAATATGAAAAATGTGCAAGATATCGAACACGGATTACTAAGGCCTTCAACATCTCACTGAAAGCTGCATGCCCTAGAGGAAAGCCAAGGGGGAAACATCGACCACCATGGTGGTCTACGGAATTAAGTAATATGAGGAAATCCTGCAGGAAGCTCTTTAACAAGGCAAAGTCCACCAGAGCCCCTGAGGACTGGGACGCTTACAAGAGGAATCTGAGAGGATACAAGCGAGAACTGAGAAAGGCTCAGCATAACTCTTGGAATGACTACTGCAGCAGTATTGAGAATACGTCCGAGGCTTCCAGACTACGGAAGGTTCTAGCATCCACCAACTCCGCTCCAGGTTTCATTAAAACATCGGAGGGCAATTGGACAACGTCCAGTGAGGAGACGCTGGAGGTACTATTGGACACACATTTTCCTGGAAATCAGACGGTTGAACCGTGTACTGGCGGTGCCACAGTTGCTCAGCGGTCGTTTCCTGTCGAGGAAATTGTATCGGAAACTAGAATAAGATGGGCGCTAAATAGCTTTGGACCATTCAAATCCCCCGGACCTGACGGAATTACTCCGGCGGAGTTACAAGCTGTAACTGACAAAATTATCCCCTGGTTGTCAGTGATATATAAAGGATGTATCAACTTATCATATATCCCAGGAAAGTGGAGGAAACAAAAGTCGTTTTCATACCTAAAGCGGGAAAAGCCTCTCACTCGAGGGCGAAGGATTTCCGACCAATCAGCTTATCCTCATTCCTACTTAAGACTCTGGAGAGGATGATAGATATTTATCTTAGAACTAGCATCGATTCAAGGTTGTTCTCGAGAAAGGCAACTGTAGCTTTGTACTCGTGCAAAAAGGCAATAGGAAAAAAGTGGGGACTGAAACCAAAAATTGTGCATTGGCTATACACGGCAGTGGTTAGACCTATAATGCTATATGGTGTTGTAGTCTGGTGGCCGGCACTTCAGAAACCGACTTGTTTAGATAAAGTTCAGCGTATGGCGTGTTTGTGTATTTCAGGCGCATTCAGCAAGACAGGAACAAATTCCCTTAATGTCGTGCTGCATCTATTGCCTTTAGACATTTTGGCCAAACAGTCAGCTGCAACAACGGCTGTGCGGTTGCGCGAACTATCGCTGTGGTCGGAAAAAGGTTACGGTCACAGTTCTGTCCTCCAAATAATGCCAGATGTGCCTAACGTAGTGGACTACACTTTGGCGAGTCCACTTTTCGACAAAAAGTTTGAGACTCTAATCCCCAACAGTGAGGCGTGGTGCACACAGACCTCGGGGAATAAAGAATATATAGATTTCTACACTGATGGCTCCAAATTGGATGGACAAGTGGGGTTCGGAGTATATTCTAATGATCTGGAACTTCGAATAGCGAAAAGATTACCTAATCACTGTAGTGTTTTTCAGGCTGAAATATTAGCAATAAGAGAGGTGGCGAATTGGCTGAGAAGTAATGTTCCAAAAAATGTGGGCATTAATATATACTCAGACAGTCAACCTGCAATAAAATCCTTGGACTCTGTGTTCCTCAACTCGAAAACGGCCATCGACTGCCGCAAATCTCTCAATGAGATGGCTGAGCAGTACAATATTCACCTAATATGGGTGCCTGGCCATAGGAACATACCGGGGAACTGCGAAGCGGATGAGTTGGCAAGGCTAGGGACTACCTTACATATTCCAGGGGAACTAGAATTTGTTGGTATGCCCCTAGCTACCTGCAAGCTCATGCTGCGTGAGAAGGCTGTTATGATGGCAAATGTTCGATGGGAGAATTGCAAGGGTTGTAACGACACCAAGCAAATATGGCCCCATTTCAACTTAAACCGCACACTAGATATGCTAATGTTCTCGAGACGTCAGATATCACTCCTGATATCTGCTATAACGGGTCGCTGCCTGATAGGCGATTTTGCAAAAACTATTGGTGCGAAGTATAATGACTATTGTATGAGCTGTCATGATGCGGACGAAAAAGAATCAATTAAACACCTCTTGTGTGAGTGTCCTGCATTTTGTGTAAAGCGCAAGCAACTTTTAGGAGCATATAGCTTCAGATTACTGGCGGATCTGGAAAACGTTAACTTAAGCAGTCTGCTACTGTTTTTGGAACAATCTGGTTGGTTCAACAAAGAAAAATAATCAAGAAGGTTCAGCGGTTAAAACTAGAAGTGCCCATATGTAACAGGTACTTTTAGTTAATGTGGTATCACAATGGACTGAATAGTCTAAGTGAGCCTGAATCTTAATCGGGCTGCCACTTTAACCTAACCTAACCTAACCTAGAGCGAAAAGGACTTTAATTCGTGACTACCCCCAAAAAATTGAAAAATCCACCCAAAATCTAAAAAAATTGAAATTTTTATATGAAAAACTTCTTTTGCCCATATCTCCTAAACTAAGCGTTCTAGAGCGAAAAGGACTTTAATTCGTGACCACCCCAAAAAAATTGAAAAATCCTCCCAAAACCTAAAAAAATTGAAATTTTTATATGAAAAACTTCTTTTGCCCATATCTCCTTAAATATGCGTCCTAGAGCGAAAAGGACTTTAATTCGTGACTACCCCCAAAAAATTGAAAAATCCACCCAAAACCTAAAAAAAATTAAATTTTTATATGAAAAACTTCTTTTGCCCATATCTCCTTAAATATGCGTCCTAGAGCGAAAAGGACTTTAATTCGTGACTACCCCCAAAAAATTGAAAAATCCACCCAAAACCTAAAATTATTGAAATTTTTATATGAAAAACTTCTTTTGCCCATATCTCCTTAAATATGCGTCCTAGAGCGAAAAGGACTTTGATTCGTGACCACCCCCAAAAAATTGAAAAATCCACCCAAAACCTAAAATTATTGAAATTTTTATATGAAAAACTTCTTTTGCCCATATCTCCTTAAATATGCGTCCTAGAGCGAAAAGGACTTTAATTCGTGACCACCCACAAAAAGTTGAAAAATCCACCCAAAACCTAAAAAAATTGAAATTTTTATATGAAAAACTTCTTTTGCCCATATCTCCTTAAATATGCGTCCTAGAGCGAAAAGGACTTTAATTCGTGACCACCTCCAAAAAATTGAAAAATCCACCCAAAACCAAAAAAAATTGAAATTTTTATATGAAAAACTTCTTTTGCCCATATCTCCTAAACTAAGCGTCCTAGAGCGAAAGGGACTTTAATTCGTGACTACCCCCAAAAAATTGAAAAATCCACCCAAAACCTAAAAAAATTGAAATTTTTATATGAAAAACTTCTTTTGCCCATATCTCCTAAACTAAGCGTCCTAGAGCGAAAAGGACTTTAATTCGTGACCACCCCAAAAAAATTGAAAAATCCTCCCAAAACCTAAAAAAATTGAAATTTTTATATGAAAAACTTCTTTTGCCCATATCTCCTTAAATATGCGTCCTAGAGCGAAAATGACTTTAATTCGTGACCACCCAAAAAAATTGAAAAATCCACCCAAAACCTAAAAATATTGAAATTTTTATATGAAAAACTTCTTTTACCCATATCTCCTTAAATATGCGTCCTAGAGCGAAAAGGACTTTAATTCGTGACCACCCCCAAAAAACTGAAAAATCCACTCAAAACCTAAAAATATTGAAATTTTTATATGAAAAACTTCTTTTGCCCATATCTCCTTAAATATGCGTCCTAGAGCGAAAAGGACTTTAATTCGTGACCACCCACAAAAAGTTGAAAAATCCACCCAAAACCTAAAAAAATTTAAATTTTTATATGAAAAACTTCTTTTGCCCATATCTCCTTAAATATGCGTCCTAGAGCGAAAAGGACTTTAATTCGTGACTACCCCCAAAAAATTGAAAAATCCACCCAAAACCTAAAAAAATTTAAATTTTTATATGAAAAACTTCTTTTGCCCATATCTCCTTAAATATGCGTCCTAGAGCGAAAAGGACTTTAATTCGTGACCACCTCCAAAAAATTGAAAAATCCACCCAAAACCTAAAATTATTGAAATTTTTATATGAAAAACTTCTTTTGCCCATATCTCCTTAAATATGCTTCGTAGAGCGAAAAGGACTTTAATTCGTGACTACCCCCAAAAAATTGAAAAATCCACCCAAAACCTAAAAAAATTTAAATTTTTATATGAAAAACTTCTTTTGCCCATATCTCCTTAAATATGCGTCCTAGAGCGAAATGGACTTTAATTCGTGACTACCCCCAAAAAATTGAAAAATCCACCCAAAACCTAAAAAAATTTAAATTTTTATATGAAAAACTTCTTTTGCCCATATCTCCTTAAATATGCGTCCTAGAGCGAAAAGGACTTTAATTCGTGACTACACCCAAAAAATTGAAAAATCCACCCAAAACCTAAAAAAATTGAAATTTTTATATGGAAAACTTCTTTTGCCCATATCTCCTAAACTAAGCGTCCTAGAGCGAAAAGGACTTTAATTCGTGACTACCCCCAAAAAATTGAAAAATCCACCCAAAACCTAAAAAAATTGAAATTTTTATATGAAAAACTTCTTTTGCCCATATCTCCTTAAATATGCGTCCTAGAGCGAAAAGGACTTTAATTCGTGACTACCCCCAAAAAATTGAAAAATCCACCCAAAACCTAAAAAATTTAAATTTTTATACGAAAAACTTCTTTTGCCCATATCTCCTTAAATATGCGTCCTAGAGCGAAAAGGACTTTAATTCGTGACTACCCCCAAAAAATTGAAAAATCCACCCAAAACCTAAAAAATTTAAATTTTTATATGAAAAACGTCTTTTGCCCATATCTACTAAACTCAGCGTCCTAGAGAGAAAAGGACTTTAATTCGTGACCACCCACAAAAAATTTAAAAATCCACCCAAAACCTAAAAAAATTTAAATTTTTATATGAAAAACTTCTTTTGCCCATATCTCCTTAAATATGCGTCCTAGAGCGAAAAGGACTTTAATTCGTGACCACCCCCAAAAAAATGAAAAATCCACCCAAAACCTAAAACAATTTAAATTTTTATATGAAAAACTTCTTTTGCCCATATCTCCTTAAATATGCGTCCTAGAGCGAAAAGGACTTTAATTCGTGACTACCCCCAAAAAATTGAAAAATCCACCCAAAACCTAAAATTATTGAAATTTTTATATGAAAAACTTCTTTTGCCCATATCTCCTTAAATATGCGTCCTAGAGCGAAAAGGACTTTGATTCGTGACCACCCCCAAAAAATTGAAAAATCCACCCAAAACCTAAAAAAATTGAAATTTTTATATGAAAAACTTCTTTTGCCCATATCTCCTTAAATATGCGTCCTAGAGCGAAAAGGACTTTAATTCGTGACCACCCACAAAAAATTGAAAAATCCACCCAAAACCTAAAAAAATTGAAATTTTTATATGAAAAACTTCTTTTGCCCATATCTCCTTAAATATGCGTCCTAGAGCGAAAAGGACTTTAATTCGTGACCACCTCCAAAAAATTGAAAAATCCACCCAAAACCAAAAAAATTGAAATTTTTATATGAAAAACTTCTTTTGCCCATATCTCCTAAACTAAGCGTCCTAGAGCGAAAGGGACTTTAATTCGTGACTACCCCCAAAAAATTGAAAAATCCACCCAAAACCTAAAAAAATTGAAATTTTTATATGAAAATCTTCTTTTGCCCATATCTCCTAAACTAAGCGCCCTAGAGCGAAAAGGATTTTAATTCGTGACCACCCCAAAAAAATTGAAAAATCCTCCCAAAACCTAAAAAAATTTAAATTTTTATATGAAAAACTTCTTTTGCCCATATCTCCTTAAATATGCGTCCTAGAACGAAAAGGTCTTTAATTCGTGACAACCCCAAAAAAATAGAAAAATCCTCCCAAAACCTAAAAAAATTGAAATTTTTATATGAAAAACTTCTTTTGCCCATATCTCCTTAAATATGCGTCCTAGAGCGAAAAGGACTTTAATTCGTGACCACCCCAAAAAAATTGCAAAATCCACCCAAAACCTAAAAATATTGAAATTTTTATATGAAAAACTTCTTTTACCCATATCTCCTTAAATATGCGTCCTAGAGCGAAAAGGACTTTAATTCGTGACCACCCCCAAAAAATTTAAAAATCCACCCAAAACCTAAAATTATTGAAATTTTTATATGAAAAACTTCTTTTGCCCATATCTCCTTAAATATGCGCCCTAGAGCGAAAAGGACTTTAATTCGTGACTACCCCCAAAAAATTGAAAAATCCACCCAAAACCTAAAAAAATTTAAATTTTTATATGAAAAACTTCTTTTGCCCATATCTCCTTAAATATGCGTCCTAGAGCGAAAAGGACTTTAATTCGTGACTACCCCCAAAAAATTGCAAAATCCACCCAAAACCTAAAAAAATTTAAATTTTTATATGAAAAACTTCTTTTGCCCATATCTCCTTAAATATGCGTCCTAGAGCGAAAAGGACTTTAATTCGTGACAACCCCCAAAAAATTGAAAAATCCACCCAAAACCCAAAAAAATTTAAATATTTATATGAAAAACTTCTTTTGCCCATATCTCCTTAAATATGCGTCCTAGAGCGAAAAGGACTTTAATTCGTGACTACCCCCAAAAAATTGACAAATCCACCCAGAACCTAAAAAAATTTAAATTTTTATATGAAAAACTTCTTTTGCCCATATCTCCTAAAATATGCGTCCTAGAGCGAAAAGGACTTTAATTCGTGACCACCCCCAAAAAATTGAAAAATCCACCCAAAACCTAAAAAAATTTAAATTTTTATATGAAAAACTTCTTTTGCCCATATCTCCTTAAATATGCGTCCTAGAGCGAAAAGGACTTTAATTCGTGACTACCCCCAAAAAATTGAAAAATCCACCCAAAACCTAAAATTATTGAAATTTTTATATGAAAAACTTCTTTTGCCCATATCTCCTTAAATATGCGTCCTAGAGCGAAAAGGACTTTAATTCGTGACCACCCCCAAAAAATTGAAAAATCCACCCAAAACCTAAAAAAATTGAAATTTTTATATGAAAAACTTCTTTTGCCCATATCTCCTTAAATATGCGTCCTAGAGCGAAAAGGACTTTAATTCGTGACCACCCCCAAAAAATTGAAAAATCCACCCAAAACCTAAAAAAATTGAAATTTTTATATGAAAAACTTCTTTTGCCCATATCTCCTTAAATATGCGTCCTAGAGCGAAAAGGACTTTAATTCGTGACCACCCCCAAAAAATTGAAAAATCCACCCAAAACCTAAAATTATTGAAATTTTTATATGAAAAACTTCTTTTGCCCATATCTCCTTAAATATGCGTCCTAGAGCGAAAAGGACTTTAATTCGTGACTACCCCCAAAAAATTGAAAAATCCACCCAAAACCTAAAAAAATTGAAATTTTTATATGAAAAACTTCTTTTGCCCATATCTCCTAAACTAAGCGTCCTAGAGCGAAAAGGACTTTAATTCGTGACCACCCCCAAAAAATTGAAAAATCCACCCAAAACCTAAAAAAAAATTAAATTTTTATATGAAAAACTTCTTTTGCCCATATCTCCTTAAATATGCGTCCTAGAGCGAAAAGGACTTTAATTCGTGACTCCCCCCAAAAAATTGAAAAATCCACCCAAAACCTAAAAAAATTTAAATTTTTATATGAAAAACTTCTTTTGCCCATATCTCCTTAAATATGCGTCCTAGAGCGAAAAGGACTTTAATTCGTGACCACCCCCAAAAAATTGAAAAATCCACCCAAAACCTAAAAAAAATTTAAATTTTTATATGAAAAACTTCTTTTGCCCATATCTCCTTAAATATGCGTCCTAGAGCGAAAAGGACTTTAATTCGTGACCACCCCCAAAAAATTGAAAAATCCACCCAAAACCCAAAAAAATTTAAATATTTATATGAAAAACTTCTTTTGCCCATATCTCCTTAAATATGCGTCCTAGAGCGAAAAGGACTTTAATTCGTGACCACCCCCAAAAAATTGAAAAATCCACCCAAAACCTAAAATTATTGAAATTTTTATATGAAAAACTTCTTTTGCCCATATCTCCTTAAATATGCGTCCTAGAGCGAAAAGGACTTTAATTCGTGACTACCCCCAAAAAATTGACAAATCCACCCAGAACCTAAAAAAATTGAAATTTTTATATGAAAAACTTCTTTTGCCCATATCTCCTAAAATATGCGTCCTAGAGCGAAAAGGACTTTAATTCGTGACCACCCCCAAAAAATTGAAAAATCCACCCAAAACCTAAAAAAATTTAAATTTTTATATGAAAAACTTCTTTTGCCCATATCTCCTTAAATATGCGTCCTAGAGCGAAAAGGACTTTAATTCGTGACTACCCCCAAAAAATTGAAAAATCCACCCAAAACCTAAAATTATTGAAATTTTTATATGAAAAACTTCTTTTGCCCATATCTCCTTAAATATGCGTCCTAGAGCGAAAAGGACTTTAATTCGTGACCACCCCCAAAAAATTGAAAAATCCACCCAAAACCTAAAAAAATTGAAATTTTTATATGAAAAACTTCTTTTGCCCATATCTCCTTAAATATGCGTCCTAGAGCGAAAAGGACTTTAATTCGTGACCACCCCCAAAAAATTTAAAAATCCACCCAAAACCTAAAATTATTGAAATTTTTATATGAAAAACTTCTTTTGCCCATATCTTCTTAAATATGCGTCCTAGAGCGAAAAGGACTTTAATTCGTGACTACCCCCAAAAAATTGAAAAATCCACCCAAAACCTAAAAAAATTGAAATTTTTATATGAAAAACTTCTTTTGCCCATATCTCCTAAACTAAGCGTCCTAGAGCGAAAAGGACTTCAATTCGTGACTACCCCCAAAAAATTGAAAAATCCACCCAAAACCTAAAAAAAATTAAATTTTTATATGAAAAACTTCTTTTGCCCATATCTCCTTAAATATGCGTCCTAGAGCGAAAAGGACTTTAATTCGTGACTACCCCCAAAAAATTGAAAAATCCACCCAAAACCTAAAAAAATTTAAATTTTTATATGAAAAACTTCTTTTGCCCATATCTCCTTAAATATGCGTCTTAGAGCGAAAAGGACTTTAATTCGTGACTGCCCCCAAAAAATTGAAAAATCCACCCAAAACCTAAAAAAAATTAAATTTTTATATGAAAAACTTCTTTTGCCCATATCTCCTTAAATATGCATCCTTCTTTTGCCCATATCTCCTTAAATATGCGTCCTAGAGCAAAAAGGACTTTAATTCGTGACTACCCCTAAAAAATTGAAAAATCCACCCAAAACCTAAAATTATTGAAATTTTTATATGAAAAACTTTTTTGCCCATATCTCCTTAAATATGCGTCCTAGAGCGAAAAGGACTTTAATTCGTGACTACCCCCAAAAAATTGAAAAATCCACCCAAAACCTAAAAAAATTTAAATTTTTATATGAAAAACTTCTTTTGCCCATATCTCCTAAACTAAGCGTCCTAGAGCGAAAAGGACTTTAATTCGTGACCACCTCAAAAAAATTGAAAAATCCTCCCAAAACCTAAAAAAAATTAAATTTTTATATGAAAAACTTCTTTTACCCATATCTCCTTAAATATGCGTCCTAGAGCGAAAAGGACTTTAATTCGTGACCACCCCAAAAAATTGAAAAATCCACCCAAAACCTAAAATTATTGAAATTTTTATATGAAAAACTTCTTTTGCCCATATCTCCTTAAATATGCGTCCTAGAGCGAAAAGGACTTTAATTCGTGACTACCCCCAAAAAATTGAAAAATCCACCCAAAACCTAAAAAAATTTAAATTTTTATATGAAAAACTTCTTTTTCCCACATCTCCTAAACTAAGCGTCCTAGAGCGAAAAGGACTTTAATTCGTGACTACCCCCAAAAAATTGAAAAATCCACCCAAAACCTAAAAAAATTTAAATTTTTATATGAAAAACTTCTTTTGCCCATATCTCCTTAAATATGCGTCCTAGAGCGAAAAGGACTTTAATTCGTGACTACCCCCAAAAAATTGAAAAATCCACCCAAAACCTAAAAAAATTGAAATTTTTATATGAAAAACTTCTTTTGCCCATATCTCCTAAACTAAGCGTCCTAGAGCGAAAAGGACTTTAATTCGTGACTACCCCCAAAAAATTGAAAAATCCACCCAAAACTTAAAAAAATTGAAATTTTTATATGAAAAACTTCTTTTGCCCATATCTCCTTAAATATGCGTCCTAGAGCGAAAAGGACTTTAATTCGTGACCACCCCCAAAAAATTGCAAAATCCTCCCAAAACCTAAAAAAATTGAAATTTTTATATGAAAAGCTTCTTTTGCCCATATCTCCTTAAATATGCGTCCTAGAGCGAAAAGGACTTTAATTCGTGACCACCCCCAAAAAATTGAAAAATCCACCCAAAACCTAAAATTATTGAAATTTTAATATGAAAAACTTCTTTTGCGCATATCTCCTTAAATATGCGTCCTAGAGCGAAAAGGACTTTAATTCGTGACCACCCCCAAAAAATTGAAAAATCCACCCAAAACCTAAAAAAAATTTAAATTTTTATATGAAAAACTTCTTTTGCCCATATCTCCTAAACTAAGCGTCCTAGAGCGAAAAGGACTTTAATTCGTGACTGCCCCCAAAAAATTGAAAAATCCACCCAAAACCTAAAAAAATTTAAATTTTTATATGAAAAACTTCTTTTGCCCATATCTCCTTAAATATGCATCCTTCTTTTGCGCATATCTCCTTAAATATGCGTCCTAGAGCGAAAAGGACTTTAATTCGTGACCACCCCCAAAAAAATTGAAAAATCCACCCAAAACCTAAAAAAATTTAAATTTTTATATGAAAAACTTCTTTTGCCCATATCTCCTTAAATATGCGTCCTAGAGCGAAAAGGACTTTAATTCGTGACTACCCCCAAAAAATTAAAAAATCCACCCAAAACCTAAAAAAATTTAAATTTTTATATGAAAAACTTCTTTTGCCCATATCTCCTTAAATATGCGTCCTAGAGCGAAAAGGACTTTAATTCGTGACCACCTCAAAAAAATTGAAAAATCCTCCCAAAACCTAAAAAAATTTAAATTTTTATATGAAAAACTTCTTTTACCCATATCTCCTTAAATATGCGTCCTAGAGCGAAAAGGACTTTAATTCGTGACCACCCCCAAAAAATTGAAAAATCCACCCAAAACCTAAAATTATTGAAATTTTTATATGAAAAACTTATTTTGCCCATATCTCCTTAGATATGCGTCCTAGAGCGAAAAGGACTTTAATTCGTGACTACCCCCAAAAAATTGAAAAATCCACCCAAAACCTAAAAAAATTTAAATTTTTATATGAAAAACTTCTTTTGCCCACATCTCCTAAACTAAGCGTCCTAGAGCGAAAAGGACTTTAATTCGTGACTACCCCCAAAAAATTGAAAAATCCACCCAAAACCTAAAAAAATTTAAATTTTGATATGAAAAACTTCTTTTGCCCATATCTCCTTAAATATGCGTCCTAGAGCGAAAAGGACTTTAATTCGTGACTACCCCCAAAAAATTGAAAAATCCACCCAAAACCTAAAAAAATTGAAATTTTTATATGAAAAACTTCTTTTGCCCATATCTCCTAAACTAAGCGTCCTAGAGCGAAAAGGACTTTAATTCGTGACCACCCCAAAAAAATTGCAAAATCCTCCCAAAACCTAAAAAAATTTAAATTTTTATATGAAAAACTTCTTTTGCCCATATCTCCTTAAATATGCGTCCTAGAGCGAAAAGGACTTTAATTCGTGACCACCCCCAAAAAATTGAAAAATCCACCCAAAACCTAAAAAAATTGAAATTTTTATATGAAAAACTTCTTTTGCCCATATCTCCTTAAATATGCGTCCTAGAGCGAAAAGGACTTTAATTCGTGACTACCCCCAAAAAATTGAAAAATCCACCCAAAATCTAAAAATATTGAAATTTGTATATGAAAAACTTCTTTTGCCCATATCTCCTTAAATATGCGTCCTAGAGCGAAAAGGACTTTAATTCGTGACCACCCCCAAAAAATTGAAAAATCCACCCAAAACCTAAAAACATTGAAATTTTTATATGAAAAACTTCTTTTGCCCATATCTCCTTAAATATGCGTCCTAGAGCGAAAAGGACTTTAATTCGTGACTACCCCCAAAAAATTGAAAAATCCACCCAAAACCTAAAAAAATTTAAATTTTTATATGAAAAACTTCTTTTGCCCATATCTCCTAAACTAAGCGTCCTAGAGCGAAAAGGACTTTAATTCGTGACTACCCCCAAAAAATTGAAAAATCCACCCAAAACCTAAAATTATTGAAATTTTTATATGAAAAACTTCTTTTGCCCATATCTCCTTAAATATGCGTCCTAGAGCGAAAAGGACTTTGATTCGTGACCACCCCCAAAAAATTGAAAAATCCACCCAAAACCTAAAATTATTGAAATTTTTATATGAAAAACTTCTTTTGCCCATATCTCCTTAAATATGCGTCCTAGAGCGAAAAGGACTTTAATTCGTGACCACCCACAAAAAGTTGAAAAATCCACCCAAAACCTAAAAAAATTGAAATTTTTATATGAAAAACTTCTTTTGCCCATATCTCCTTAAATATGCGTCCTAGAGCGAAAAGGACTTTAATTCGTGACCACCTCCAAAAAATTGAAAAATCCACCCAAAACCAAAAAAAATTGAAATTTTTATATGAAAAACTTCTTTTGCCCATATCTCCTAAACTAAGCGTCCTAGAGCGAAAGGGACTTTAATTCGTGACTACCCCCAAAAAATTGAAAAATTCACCCAAAACCTAAAAAAATTGAAATTTTTATATGAAAAACTTCTTTTGCCCATATCTCCTAAACTAAGCGTCCTAGAGCGAAAAGGACTTTAATTCGTGACCACCCCAAAAAAATTGAAAAATCCTCCCAAAACCTAAAAAAATTGAAATTTTTATATGAAAAACTTCTTTTGCCCATATCTCCTTAAATATGCGTCCTAGAGCGAAAATGACTTTAATTCGTGACCACCCAAAAAAATTGAAAAATCCACCCAAAACCTAAAAATATTGAAATTTTTATATGAAAAACTTCTTTTGCCCATATCTCCTAAACTAAGCGTCCTAGAGCGAAAAGGACTTTAATTCGTGACTACCCCCAAAAAATTGAAAAATCCACCCAAAACCTAAAAAAATTTAAATTCTTATATGAAAAACTTCTTTTTCTTTTGGACTTTAATTCGTGACCACCCCAAAAAAATTGCAAAATCCTCCCAAAACCTAAAAAAATTTAAATTTTTATATGAAAAACTTCTTTTGCCCATATCTCCTTAAATATGCGTCCTAGAGCGAAAAGGACTTTAATTCGTGACCACCCCCAAAAAATTGAAAAAATCCACCCAAAACCTAAAAAAATTGAAATTTTTATATGAAAAACTTCTTTTGCCCATATCGTGCCCATATCGTGACCACCCCAAACAAATTGAAAAATCCACCCAAAACCTAAAAAAAATGAAATTTTTATATGAAAAACTTCTTTTGCCCATATCTCCTTAAATATGCGTCCTAGAGCGAAAAGGACTTTAATTCGTGACCACCCCCAAAAAACTGAAAAATCCACCCAAAACCTAACAAAATTGAAATTTTTATATGAAAAACTTCTTTTGCCCATATCTCCTTAAATATGCGTCCTAGAGCGAAAAGGACTTTAATTCGTGACTACCCCCAAAAAATTGAAAAATCCACCCAAAGCCTAAAAAAAATTAAATTTTTATATGAAAAACTTCTTTTGTCCATATCTCCTAAACTAAGCGTCCTAGAGCGAAAAGGACTTTAATTCGTGACTACTCCCAAAAAATTTAAAAATCCTCCCAAAACCTAAAAATATTGAAATTTTTATATGAAAAACTTCTTTTACCCATATCTCCTTAAATATGCGTCCTAGAGCGAAAAGGACGTTAATTCGTGACCACCCCAAAAAAATTGAAAAATCCACCCAAAACCTAAAAAAATTGAAATTTTTTTATATGAAAAACTTCTTTTGCCCATATCTCCTAAACTAAGCGTCCTAGAGCGAAAAGGACTTTAATTCGTGACTACCCCCAAAAAATTGAAAAATCCACCCAAAACCTAAAAAAATTTAAATTTTTATATAAAAAACTTCTTTTGCACATATCTCCTTAAATATGCGTCCTAGAGCGAAAAGGACTTTAATTCGTGACCACCCCCAAAAAATTGAAAAATCCACCCAAAACCTAAAAAAAATTTAAATTTTTATATGAAAAACTTCTTTTGCCCATATCTCCCTAAATATGCGTCCTAGAGCGAAAAGGACTTTAATTCGTGACTACCCCCAAAAAATTGAAAAATCCACCCAAAACCTAAAAAAATTTAAATTTTTATATGAAAAACTTCTTTTGCCCATATCTCCTAAACTAAGCGTCCTAGAGCGAAAAGGACTTTAATTCGTGACTACCCCCAAAAAATTGAAAAATCCACCCAAAACCTAAAAAAATTTAAATTTTTATATGAAAAACTTCTTTTGCCCATATCTCCTTAAATATGCGTCCCAGAGCGAAAAGGACTTTAATTCGTGACTGCCCCCAAAAAATTGAAAAATCCACCCAAAACCTAAAAAAATTTAAATTTTTATATGAAAAACTTCTTTTGCCCATATCTCCTTAAATATGCATCCTTCTTTTGCCCATATCTCCTTAAATATGCGTCCTAGAGCAAAAAGACTTTAGTTCGTGACTACCCCCAAAAAATTGAAAAATCCACCCAAAACCTAAAAAAATTTAAATTTTTATATGAAAAACTTCTTTTGCCCATATCTCCTTAAATATGCGTCCTAGAGCGAAAAGGACTTTAATTCGTGACTACCCCCAAAAAATTGAAAAATCCACCCAAAACCTAAAAAAATTTAAATTTTTATATGAAAAACTTCTTTTGCCCATATCTCCTTAAATATGCGTCCTAGAGCGAAAAGGACTTTAATTCGTGACCACCCCCAAAAAATTGAAAAATCCACCCAAAACCTAAAAAAAATTTAAATTTTTATATGAAAAACTTCTTTTGCCCATATCTCCTAAACTAAGCGTCCTAGAGCGAAAAGGACTTTAATTCGTGACTGCCCCCAAAAAATTGAAAAATCCACCCAAAACCTAAAAAAATTTAAATTTTTATATGAAAAACTTCTTTTGCCCATATCTCCTTAAATATTCATCCTTCTTTTGCCCATATCTCCTTAAATATGCGTCCTAGAGCAAAAAGACATTAATTCGTGACTACCCCCAAAAAAATTGAAAAATCCACCCAAAACCTAAAAAAATTAAATTTTTATATGAAAAACTTCTTTTGCCCATATCTCCTTAAATATGCATCCTTCTTTTGCCCATATCTCCTTTAATATGCGTCCTAGAGCAAAAAGACTTTAATTCGTGACTACCCCCAAAAAAATTGAAAAATCCACCCAAAACCTAAAAAAATTTAAATTTTTATATGAAAAACTTCTTTTGCCCATATCTCCTTAAATATGCGTCCTAGAGCGAAAAGGACTTTAATTCGTGACTACCCCCAAAAAATTGAAAAATCCACCCAAAACCTAAAAAAATTTAAATTTTTATATGAAAAACTTCTTTTGCCCATATCTCCTTAAATATGCGTCCTAGAGCGAAAAGGACTTTAATTCGTGACCACCTCAAAAAAATTGAAAAATCCTCCCAAAACCTAAAAAAATTTAAATTTTTATATGAAAAACTTCTTTTACCCATATCTCCTTAAATATGCGTCCTAGAGCGAAAAGGACTTTAATTCGTGACCACCCCCAAAAAATTGAAAAATCCACCCAAAACCTAAAATTATTGAAATTTTTATATGAAAAACTTATTTTGCCCATATCTCCTTAAATATGCGTCCTAGAGCGAAAAGGACTTTAATTCGTGACTACCCCCAAAAAATTGAAAAATCCACCCAAAACCTAAAAAAATTTAAATTTTTATATGAAAAACTTCTTTTGCCCACATCTCCTAAACTAAGCGTCCTAGAGCGAAAAGGACTTTAATTCGTGACTACCCCCAAAAAATTGAAAAATCCACCCAAAACCTAAAAAAATTTAAATTTTGATATGAAAAACTTCTTTTGCCCATATCTCCTAAACTAAGCGTCCTAGAGCGAAAAGGACTTTAATTCGTGACTACCCCCAAAAAATTGAAAAATCCACCCAAAACCTAAAAAAATTTAAATTTTTATATGAAAAACTTCTTTTGCCCATATCTCCTTAAATATGCGTCCTAGAGCGAAAAGGACTTTAATTCGTGACTACCCCCAAAAAATTGAAAAATCCACCCAAAACCTAAAAAAATTTAAATTTTTATATGAAAAACTTCTTTTGCCCACATCTCCTAAACTAAGCGTCCTAGAGCGAAAAGGACTTTAATTCGTGACTACCCCCAAAAAATTGAAAAATCCACCCAAAACCTAAAAAAATTTAAATTTTTATATGAAAAACTTCTTTTACCCATATCTCCTTAAATATGCGTCCTAGAGCGAAAAGGACTTTAATTCGTGACCACCCCCAAAAAATTGAAAAATCCACCCAAAACCTAAAATTATTGAAATTTTTATATGAAAAACTTATTTTGCCCATATCTCCTTAAATATGCGTCCTAGAGCGAAAAGGACTTTAATTCGTGACTACCCCCAAAAAATTGAAAAATCCACCCAAAACCTAAAAAAATTTAAATTTTTATATGAAAAACTTCTTTTGCCCACATCTCCTAAACTAAGCGTCCTAGAGCGAAAAGGACTTTAATTCGTGACTACCCCCAAAAAATTGAAAAATCCTCCCAAAACCTAAAAAAATTTAAATTTTTATATGAAAAACTTCTTTTGCCCATATCTCCTTAAATATGCGTCCTAGAGCGAAAAGGACTTTAATTCGTGACCACCCCCAAAAAATTGAAAAATCCACCCAAAACCTAAAAAAATTGAAATTTTTATATGAAAAACTTCTTTTGCCCATATCTCCTTAAATATGCGTCCTAGAGCGAAAAGGACTTTTCGTGACTACCCCCAAAAAATTGAAAAATCCACCCAAAACCTAAAAAAATTTAAATTTTTATATGAAAAACTTCTTTTGCCCATATCTCCTTAAATATGCATCCTTCTTTTGCCCATATCTCCTTAAATATGCGTCCTAGAGCAAAAAGACTTTAGTTCGTGACTACCCCCAAAAAATTGAAAAATCCACCCAAAACCTAAAAAAATTTAAATTTTTATATGAAAAACTTCTTTTGCCCATATCGTGCCCATATCGTGACCACCCCAAACAAATTGAAAAATCCACCCAAAATCTAAAAAAAATGAAATTTTTATATGAAAAACTTCTTTTGCCCATATCGTGCCCATATCGTGACCACCCCAAACAAATTGAAAAATCCACCCAAAATCTAAAAAAAATGAAATTTTTATATGAAAAACTTCTTTTGCCCATATCTCCTTAAATATGCGTCCTAGAGCGAAAAGGACTTTAATTCGTGACCACCCCCAAAAAATTGAAAAATCCACCCAAAACCTAAAAAAATTGAAATTTTTATATGAAAAACTTCTTTTGCCCATATCGTGCCCATATCGTGACCACCCCAAACAAATTGAAAAATCCACCCAAAATCTAAAAAAAATGAAATTTTTATATGAAAAACTTCTTTTGCCCATATCTCCTTAAATATGCGTCCTAGAGCGAAAAGGACTTTAATTCGTGACCACCCCCAAAAAACTGAAAAATCCACCCAAAACCTAACAAAATTGAAATTTTTATATGAAAAACTTCTTTTGCCCATATCTCCTTAAATATGCGTCCTAGAGCGAAAAGGACTTTAATTCGTGACTACCCCCAAAAAATTGAAAAATCCACCCAAAACCTAAAAAAAATTAAATTTTTATATGAAAAACTTCTTTTGCCCATATCTCCTAAACTAAGCGTCCTAGAGCGAAAAGGACTTTAATTCGTGACTACTCCCAAAAAATTTAAAAATCCACCCAAAACCTAAAAATATTGAAATTTTTATATGAAAAACTTCTTTTACCCATATCTCCTTAAATATGCGTCCTAGAGCGAAAAGGACGTTAATTCGTGACCACCCCAAAAAAATTGAAAAATCCACCCAAAACCTAAAAAAATTGAAATTTTTTTATATGAAAAACTTCTTTTGCCCATATCTCCTAAACTAAGCGTCCTAGAGCGAAAAGGACTTTAATTCGTGACTACCCCCAAAAAATTGAAAAATCCACCCAAAACCTAAAAAAATTTAAATTTTTATATAAAAAACTTCTTTTGCACATAGCTCCTTAAATATGCGTCCTAGAGCGAAAAGGACTTTAATTCGTGACAACCCCAAAAAAATTTAAAAATCCACCCAAAACCTAAAAAAATTTAAATTTTTATATGAAAAACTTCTTTTGCCCATATCTCCTTAAATATGCGTCCTAGAGCGAAAAGGACTTTAATTCGTGACTACCCCCAAAAAATTGAAAAATCCACCCAAAACCTAAAAAAATTTAAATTTTTATATGAAAAACTTCTTTTGCCCATATCTCCTAAACTAAGCGTCCTAGAGCGAAAAGGACTTTAATTCGTGACTACCCCCAAAAAATTGAAAAATCCACCCAAAACCTAAAAAAATTTAAATTCTTATATGAAAAACTTCTTTTTCTTTTGGACTTTAATTCGTGACCACCCCAAAAAAATTGCAAAATCCTCCCAAAACCTAAAAAAATTTAAATTTTTATATGAAAAACTTCTTTTGCCCATATCTCCTTAAATATGCGTCCTAGAGCGAAAAGGACTTTAATTCGTGACCACCCCCAAAAAATTGAAAAAATCCACCCAAAACCTAAAAAAATTGAAATTTTTATATGAAAAACTTCTTTTGCCCATATCGTGACCACCCCAAACAAATTGAAAAATCCACCCAAAACCTAAAAAAATGAAATTTTTATATGAAAAACTTCTTTTGCCCATATCTCCTTAAATATGCGTCCTAGAGCGAAAAGGACTTTAATTCGTGACCACCCCCAAAAAACTGAAAAATCCACCCAAAACCTAACAAAATTGAAATTTTTATATGAAAAACTTCTTTTGCCCATATCTCCTTAAATATGCGTCCTAGAGCGAAAAGGACTTTAATTCGTGACTACCCCCAAAAAATTGAAAAATCCACCCAAAACCTAAAAAAAATTAAATTTTTATATGAAAAACTTCTTTTGTCCATATCTCCTAAACTAAGCGTCCTAGAGCGAAAAGGACTTTAATTCGTGACTACTCCCAAAAAATTTAAAAATCCTCCCAAAACCTAAAAAAATTGAAATTTTTTTATATGAAAAACTTCTTTTGCCCATATCTCCTAAACTAAGCGTCCTAGAGCGAAAAGGACTTTAATTCGTGACTACCCCCAAAAAATTGAAAAATCCACCCAAAACCTAAAAAAATTTAAATTTTTATATAAAAAACTTCTTTTGCACATATCTCCTTAAATATGCGTCCTAGAGCGAAAAGGACTTTAATTCGTGACCACCCCCAAAAAATTGAAAAATCCACCCAAAACCTAAAAAAATTTAAATTTTTATATGAAAAACTTCTTTTGCCCATATCTCCCTAAATATGCGTCCTAGAGCGAAAAGGACTTTAATTCGTGACTACCCCCAAAAAATTGAAAAATCCACCCAAAACCTAAAAAAATTTAAATTTTTATATGAAAAACTTCTTTTGCCCATATCTCCTAAACTAAGCGTCCTAGAGCGAAAAGGACTTTAATTCGTGACTACCCCCAAAAAATTGAAAAATCCACCCAAAACCTAAAAAAATTTAAATTTTTATATGAAAAACTTCTTTTGCCCATATCTCCTTAAATATGCGTCCTAGAGCGAAAAGGACTTTAATTCGTGACTGCCCCCAAAAAATTGAAAAATCCACCCAAAACCTAAAAAAATTTAAATTTTTATATGAAAAACTTCTTTTGCCCATATCTCCTTAAATATGCATCCTTCTTTTGCCCATATCTCCTTAAATATGCGTCCTAGAGCAAAAAGACTTTAGTTCGTGACTACCCCCAAAAAATTGAAAAATCCACCCAAAACCTAAAAAAATTTAAATTTTTATATGAAAAACTTCTTTTGCCCATATCTCCTTAAATATGCGTCCTAGAGCGAAAAGGACTTTAATTCGTGACTACCCCCAAAAAATTGAAAAATCCACCCAAAACCTAAAAAAATTTAAATTTTTATATGAAAAACTTCTTTTGCCCATATCTCCTTAAATATGCGTCCTAGAGCGAAAAGGACTTTAATTCGTGACTACCCCCAAAAAATTGAAAAATCCACCCAAAACCTAAAAAAATTTAAATTTTTATATGAAAAACTTCTTTTGCCCATATCTCCTTAAATATGCGTCCTAGAGCGAAAAGGACTTTAATTCGTGACCACCTCAAAAAAATTGAAAAATCCTCCCAAAACCTAAAAAAATTTAAATTTTTATATGAAAAACTTCTTTTACCCATATCTCCTTAAATATGCGTCCTAGAGCGAAAAGGACTTTAATTCGTGACCACCCCCAAAAAATTGAAAAATCCACCCAAAACCTAAAATTATTGAAATTTTTATATGAAAAACTTAGTTTGCCCATATCTCCTTAAATATGCGTCCTAGAGCGAAAAGGACTTTAATTCGTGACTACCCCCAAAAAATTGAAAAATCCACCCAAAACCTAAAAAAATTTAAATTTTTATATGAAAAACTTCTTTTGCCCACATCTCCTAAACTAAGCGTCCTAGAGCGAAAAGGACTTTAATTCGTGACTACCCCCAAAAAATTGAAAAATCCACCCAAAACCTAAAAAATTTAAATTTTTATATGAAAAACTTCTTTTGCCCATATCTCCTTAAATATGCGTCCTAGAGCGAAAAGGACTTTAATTCGTGACTACCCCCAAAAAATTGAAAAATCCACCCAAAACCTAAAAAAATTGAAATTTTTATATGAAAAACTTCTTTTGCCCATATCTCCTAAACTAAGCGTCCTAGAGCGAAAAGGACTTTAATTCGTGACCACCCCAAAAAAATTGCAAAACCTAAAAAAATTGAAATTTTTATATGAAAAACTTCTTTTGCCCATATCTCCTTAAATATGCGTCCTAGAGCGAAAAGGACTTTAATTCGTGACCACCCCCAAAAAATTGAAAAATCCACCCAAAACCTAAAAAAATTGAAATTTTTATATGAAAAACTTCTTTTGCCCATATCTCCTTAAATATGCGTCCTAGAGCGAAAAGGACTTTAATTCGTGACTACCCCCAAAAAATTGAAAAATCCACCCAAAACCTAAAAAAATTGAAATTTTTATATGAAAAACTTCTTTTGCCCATATCTCCTTAAATATGCGTCCTAGAGCGAAAAGGACTTTAATTCGTGACCACCCCCAAAAAATTGAAAAATCCACCCAAAACCTAAAATTATTGAAATTTTTATATGAAAAACTTCTTTTGCCCATATCTCCTTAAATATGCGTCCTAGAGCGAAAAGGACTTTAATTCGTGACTACCCCCAAAAAATTGAAAAATCAACCCAAAACCTAAAAAAATTGCAATTTTTATATGAAAAACTTCTTTTGCCCATATCTCCTTAAATATGCGTCCTAGAGCGAAAAGGACTTTAATTCGTGACTACCCCCAAAAAATTGAAAAATCCACCCAAAACCTAAAAAAATTTAAATTTTTATATGAAAAACTTCTTTTGCCCATATCTCCTTAAATATGCGTCCTAGAGCGAAAAGGACTTTAATTCATGACCACCTCAAAAAAATTGAAAAATCCTCCCAAAACCTAAAAAAATTTAAATTTTTATATGAAAAACTTCTTTTACCCATATCTCCTTAAATATGCGTCCTAGAGCGAAAAGGACTTTAATTCGTGACCACCCCCAAAAAATTGAAAAATCCACCCAAGACCTAAAATTATTGAAATTTTTATATGAAAAACTTATTTTGCCCATATCTCCTTAAATATGCGTCCTAGAGCGAAAAGGACTTTAATTCGTGACTACCCCCAAAAAATTGAAAAATCCACCCAAAACCTAAAAAAATTTAAATTTTTATATGAAAAACTTCTTTTGCCCATATCTCCTTAAATATGCGTCCTAGAGCGAAAAGGACTTTAATTCGTGACCACCCCAAAAAAATTGCAAAAACCTCCCAAAACCTAAAAAAATTGAAATTTTTATATGAAAAACTTCTTTTGCCCATATCTCCTTAAATATGCGTCCTAGAGCGAAAAGGACTTTAATTCGTGACCACCCCAAACAAATTGAAAAATCCACCCAAAACCTAAAAAAAAATGAAATTTTTATATGAAAAACTTCTTTTGCCCATATCTCCTAAACTAAGCGTCCTAGAGCGAAAAGGACTTTAATTCGTGACTACCCCCAAAAATTTTAAAAATCCACCCAAAACCTAAAAAAAATTAAATTTTTATATGAAAAACTTCTTTTGCCCATATCTCCTTAAATATGCGTCCTAGAGCGAAAAGGACTTTAATTCGTGACCACCCCCAAAAAATTGAAAAATCCACCCAAAACCTAAAATTATTGAAATTTTTATATGAAAAACTTCTTTTGCCCATATCTCCTTAAATATGCGTCCTAGAGCGAAAAGGACTTTAATTCGTGACCACCCCCAAAAAATTGAAAAATCCACCCAAAACCTAAAAAAATTTAAATTTTTATATGAAAAACTTCTTTTGCCCATATCTCCTTAAATATGCGTCCTAGAGCGAAAAGGACTTTAATTCGTGACCACCCCCAAAAAACTGAAAAATCCACTCAAAACCTAAAAAAATTTAAATTTTTATATGAAAAACTTCTTTTGCCCATATCTCCTTAAATATGCGTCCTAGAGCGAAAAGGACTTTAATTCGTGACTACCCCCAAAAAATTGAAAAATCCACCCAAAACCTAAAAAATTTGAAATTTTTATATGAAAAACTTCTTTTGCCCATATCTCCTAAACTAAGCGTCCTAGAGCGAAAAGGACTTTAATTCGTGAACAAATTTAAATTTTTATATGAAAAACTTCTTTTGCCCATATCTCCTTAAATATGCGTCCTAGAGCGAAAAGGACTTTAATTCGTGACCACCCCCAAAAAACTGAAAAATCCACCCAAAACCTAACAAAATTGAAATTTTTATATGAAAAACTTCTTTTGCCCATATCTCCTTAAATATGCGTCCTAGAGCAAAAAGGACTTTAATTCGTGACTACCCCCAAAAAATTGAAAAATCCACCCAAAACCTAAAAAAAATTAAATTTTTATATGAAAAACTTCTTTTGCCCATATGTCCTAAACTAAGCGTCCTAGAGCGAAAAGGACTTTAATTCGTGACTACTCCCAAAAAATTTAAAAATCCACCCAAAACCTAAAAATATTGAAATTTTTATATGAAAAACTTCTTTTACCCATATCTCCTTAAATATGCGTCCTAGAGCGAAAAGGACGTTAATTCGTGACCACCCCAAAAAAATTGAAAAATCCACCCAAAACCTAAAAAAATTGAAATTTTTTTATATGAAAAACTTCTTTTGCCCATATCTCCTAAACTAAGCGTCCTAGAGCGAAAAGGACTTTAATTCGTGACTACCCCCAAAAAATTGAAAAATCCACCCAAAACCTAAAAAAATTGAAATTTTTATATGAAAAACTTCTTTTGCACATATCTCCTTAAATATGCGTCCTAGAGCGAAAAGGACTTTAATTCGTGACCACCCCCAAAAAATTGAAAAATCCACCCAAAACCTAAAAAAATTTAAATTTTTATATGAAAAACTTCTTTTGCCCATATCTCGTAAACTAAGCGTCCTAGAGCGAAAAGGACTTTAATTCGTGACTACCCCCAAAAAATTGAAAAATCCACCCAAAACCTAAAAATATTGAAATTTTTATATGAAAACCTTCTTTTGCCCATATCTCCTTAAATATGCGTCCTAGAGCGAAAAGGACTTTAATTCGTGACCACCCCCAAAAAATTTAAAAATCCACCCAAAACTTAAAAAATTTAAATTTTTATATGAAAAACTTCTTTTGCCCATATCTCCTTAAATATGCGTCCTAGAGCGAAAAGGACTTTAATTCGTGACTACCCCCAAAAAATTGAAAAATCCACCCAAAACCTAAAAAAATTTAAATTTTTATATGAAAAACTTCTTTTGCCCATATCTCCTAAACTAAGCGTCCTAGAGCGAAAAGGACTTTAATTCGTGACTACCCCCAAAAAATTGAAAAATCCACCCAAAACCTAAAAAAATTTAAATTCTTATATGAAAAACTTCTTTTGCCCATATCTCCTTAAATATGCGTCCTAGAGCGAAAAGGACTTTAATTCGTGACTACCCCCAAAAAATTGAAAAATCCACCCAAGACCTAAAATTATTGAAATTTTTATATGAAAAACTTATTTTGCCCATATCTCCTAAACTAAGCGTCCTAGAGCGAAAAGGACTTTAATTCGTGACCACCCCCAAAAAATTGAAAAATCCACCAAAAACCTAAAATTATTGAAATTTTTATATGAAAAACTTCTTTTGCCCATATCTCCTTAAATATGCGTCCTAGAGCGAAAAGGACTTTAATTCGTGACCACCCCCAAAAAATTGAAAAATCCACCCAAAACCTAAAAAAATTGAAATTTTTATATGAAAAACTTCTTTTGCCCATATCTCCTTAAATATGCGTCCTAGAGCGTAAAGGACTTTAATTCGTGACCACCCCCAAAAAATTTAAAAATCCACCCAAAATCTAAAAAAATTTAAATTTTTATATGAAAAACTTCTTTTGCCCATATCTCCTAAACTAAGCGTCCTAGAGCGAAAAGGACTTTAATTCGTGACTACCCCCAAAAAATTGAAAAATCCACCCAAAACCTAAAAAAATTTAAATTTTGATATGAAAAACTTCTTTTGCCCATATCTCCTTAAATATGCGTCCTAGAGCGAAAAGGACTTTAATTCGTGACTACCCCCAAAAAATTGAAAAATCCACCCAAAACCTAAAAAAATTGAAATTTTTATATGAAAAACTTCTTTTGCCCATATCTCCTAAACTAAGCGTCCTAGAGCGAAAAGGACTTTAATTCGTGACCACCCCAAAAAAATTGCAAAATCCTCCCAAAACCTAAAAAAATTTAAATTTTTATATGAAAAACTTCTTTTGCCCATATCTCCTTAAATATGCGTCCTAGAGCGAAAAGGACTTTAATTCGTGACCACCCCCAAAAAATTGAAAAATCCACCCAAAACCTAAAAAAATTGAAATTTTTATATGAAAAACTTCTTTTGCCCATATCTCCTTAAATATGCGTCCTAGAGCGAAAAGGACTTTAATTCGTGACTACCCCCAAAAAATTGAAAAATCCACCCAAAATCTAAAAATATTGAAATTTGTATATGAAAAACTTCTTTTGCCCATATCTCCTTAAATATGCGTCCTAGAGCGAAAAGGACTTTAATTCGTGACCACCCCCAAAAAATTGAAAAATCCACCCAAAACCTAAAAAAATTGAAATTTTTATATGAAAAACTTCTTTTGCCCATATCGTGCCCATATCGTGACCACCCCAAACAAATTGAAAAATCCACCCAAAACCTAAAAAAAATGAAATTTTTATATGAAAAACTTCTTTTGCCCATATCTCCTTAAATATGCGTCCTAGAGCGAAAAGGACTTTAATTCGTGACCACCCCCAAAAAACTGAAAAATCCACCCAAAACCTAACAAAATTGAAATTTTTATATGAAAAACTTCTTTTGCCCATATCTCCTTAAATATGCGTCCTAGAGCGAAAAGGACTTTAATTCGTGACTACCCCCAAAAAATTGAAAAATCCACCCAAAACCTAAAAAAAATTAAATTTTTATCTGAAAAACTTCTTTTGCCCATATCTCCTAAACTAAGCGTCCTAGAGCGAAAAGGACTTTAATTCGTGACTACTCCCAAAAAACCTAAAAATATTGAAATTTTTATATGAAAAACTTCTTTTACCCATATCTCCTTAAATATGCGTCCTAGAGCGAAAAGGACGTTAATTCGTGACCACCCCAAAAAAATTGAAAAATCCACCCAAAACCTAAAAAAATTGAAATTTTTTTATATGAAAAACTTCTTTTGCCCATATCTCCTAAACTAAGCGTCCTAGAGCGAAAAGGACTTTAATTCGTGACTACCCCCAAAAAATTGAAAAATCCACCCAAAACCTAAAAAAATTTAAATTTTTATATAAAAAACTTCTTTTGCACATATCTCCTTAAATATGCGTCCTAGAGCGAAAAGGACTTTAATTCGTGACCACCCCCAAAAAATTGAAAAATCCACCCAAAACCTAAAAAAATTTAAATTTTTATATGAAAAACTTCTTTTGCCCATATCTCCTTAAATATGCGTCCTAGAGCGAAAAGGACTTTAATTCGTGACTACCCCCAAAAAATTGAAAAATCCACCCAAAACCTAAAAAAATTTAAATTTTTATATGAAAAACTTCTTTTGCCCATATCTCCTAAACTAAGCGTCCTAGAGCGAAAAGGACTTTAATTCGTGACTACCCCCAAAAAATTGAAAAATCCACCCAAAACCTAAAAAAATTTAAATTCTTATATGAAAAACTTCTTTTGCCCATATCTCCTTAAATATGCGTCCTAGAGCGAAAAGGACTTTAATTCGTGACTACCCCCAAAAAATTGAAAAATCCACCCAAAACCTAAAAAAATTTAAATTTTTATATGAAAAACTTCTTTTGCCCATATCTCCTTAAATATGCGTCCTAGAGCGAAAAGGACTTTAATTCGTGACTGCCCCCAAAAAATTGAAAAATCCACCCAAAACCTAAAAAAATTTAAATTTTTATATGAAAAACTTCTTTTGCCCATATCTCCTTAAATATGCATCCTTCTTTTGCCCATATCTCCTTAAATATGCGTCCTAGAGCAAAAAGACTTTAATTCGTGACTACCCCCAAAAAATTGAAAAATCCACCCAAAACCTAAAAAAATTTAAATTTTTATATGAAAAACTTCTTTTGCCCATATCTCCTTAAATATGCGTCCTAGAGCGAAAAGGACTTTAATTCGTGACTACCCCCAAAAAATTGAAAAATCCACCCAAAACCTAAAAAAATTTAAATTTTTATATGAAAAACTTCTTTTGCCCATATCTCCTTAAATATGCGTCCTAGAGCGAAAAGGACTTTAATTCGTGACCACCTCAAAAAAATTGAAAAATCCTCTCAAAACCTAAAAAAATTTAAATTTTTATATGAAAAACTTCTTTTACCCATATCTCCTTAAATATGCGTCCTAGAGCGAAAAGGACTTTAATTCGTGACCACCCCCAAAAAATTGAAAAATCCACCCAAAACCTAAAATTATTGAAATTGTTATATGAAAAACTTATTTTGCCCATATCTCCTTAAATATGCGTCCTAGAGCGAAAAGGACTTTAATTCGTGACTACCCCCAAAAAATTGAAAAATCCACCCAAAACCTAAAAAAATTTAAATTTTTATATGAAAAACTTCTTTTGCCCACATCTCCTAAACTAAGCGTCCTAGAGCGAAAAGGACTTTAATTCGTGACTACCCCCAAAAAATTGAAAAATCCACCCAAAACCTAAAAAAATTTAAATTTTTATATGAAAAACTTCTTTTGCCCATATCTCCTTAAATATGCGTCCTAGAGCGAAAAGGACTTTAATTCGTGACTACCCCCAAAAAATTGAAAAATCCACCCAAAACCTAAAAAAATTGAAATTTTTATATGAAAAACTTCTTTTGCCCATATCTCGTAAACTAAGCGTCCTAGAGCGAAAAGGACTTTAATTCGTGACTACCCCCAAAAAATTGAAAAATCCACCCAAAACCTAAAAATATTGAAATTTTTATATGAAAAACTTCTTTTGCCCATATCTCCTTAAATATGCGTCCTAGAGCGAAAAGGACTTTAATTCGTGACCACCCCCAAAAAATTTAAAAATCCACCCAAAACTTAAAAAAATTTAAATTTTTATATGAAAAACTTCTTTTGCCCATATCTCCTTAAATATGCGTCCTAGAGCGAAAAGGACTTTAATTCGTGACTACCCCCAAAAAATTGAAAAATCCACCCAAAACCTAAAAAAATTTAAATTTTTATATGAAAAACTTCTTTTGCCCATATCTCCTAAACTAAGCGTCCTAGAGCGAAAAGGACTTTAATTCGTGACTACCCCCAAAAAATTGAAAAATCCACCCAAAACCTAAAAAAATTTAAATTCTTATATGAAAAACTTCTTTTGCCCATATCTCCTTAAATATGCGTCCTAGAGCGAAAAGGACTTTAATTCGTGACTACCCCCAAAAAATTGAAAAATCCACCCAAAATCTAAAAAAATTTAAATTTTTATATGAAAAACTTCTTTTGCCCATATCTCCTAAACTAAGCGTCCTAGAGCGAAAAGGACTTTAATTCGTGACCACCCCCAAAAAATTGAAAAATCCACCAAAAACCTAAAATTATTGAAATTTTTATATGAAAAACTTCTTTTGCCCATATCTCCTTAAATATGCGTCCTAGAGCGAAAAGGACTTTAATTCGTGACCACCCCCAAAAAATTGAAAAATCCACCCAAAACCTAAAAAAATTGAAATTTTTATATGAAAAACTTCTTTTGCCCATATCTCCTTAAATATGCGTCCTAGAGCGTAAAGGACTTTAATTCGTGACCACCCCCAAAAAATTTAAAAATCCACCCAAAATCTAAAAAAAATTAAATTTTTATATGAAAAACTTCTTTTGCCCATATCTCCTAAACTAAGCGTCCTAGAGCGAAAAGGACTTTAATTCGTGACTACCCCCAAAAAATTGAAAAATCCACCCAAAACCTAAAAAAAATTTAAATTTTGATATGAAAAACTTCTTTTGCCCATATCTCCTTAAATATGCGTCCTAGAGCGAAAAGGACTTTAATTCGTGACTACCCCCAAAAAATTGAAAAATCCACCCAAAACCTAAAAAAATTGAAATTTTTATATGAAAAACTTCTTTTGCCCATATCTCCTAAACTAAGCGTCCTAGAGCGAAAAGGACTTTAATTCGTGACCACCCCAAAAAAATTGCAAAATCCTCCCAAAACCTAAAAAAATTTAAATTTTTATATGAAAAACTTCTTTTGCCCATATCTCCTTAAATATGCGTCCTAGAGCGAAAAGGACTTTAATTCGTGACCACCCCCAAAAAATTGAAAAATCCACCCAAAACCTAAAAAAATTGAAATTTTTATATGAAAAACTTCTTTTGCCCATATCTCCTTAAATATGCGTCCTAGAGCGAAAAGGACTTTAATTCGTGACTACCCCCAAAAAATTGAAAAATCCACCCAAAATCTAAAAATATTGAAATTTGTATATGAAAAACTTCTTTTGCCCATATCTCCTTAAATATGCGTCCTAGAGCGAAAAGGACTTTAATTCGTGACCACCCCCAAAAATTGAAAAATCCACCCAAAACCTAAAAAAATTGAAATTTTTATATGAAAAACTTCTTTTGCCCATATCGTGCCCATATCGTGACCACCCCAAACAAATTGAAAAATCCACCCAAAACCTAAAAAAAATGAAATTTTTATATGAAAAACTTCTTTTGCCCATATCTCCTTAAATATGCGTCCTAGAGCGAAAAGGACTTTAATTCGTGACCACCCCCAAAAAACTGAAAAATCCACCCAAAACCTAACAAAATTGAAATTTTTATATGAAAAACTTCTTTTGCCCATATCTCCTTAAATATGCGTCCTAGAGCGAAAAGGACTTTAATTCGTGACTACCCCCAAAAAATTGAAAAATCCACCCAAAACCTAAAAAAAATTAAATTTTTATATGAAAAACTTCTTTTGCCCATATCTCCTAAACTAAGCGTCCTAGAGCGAAAAGGACTTTAATTCGTGACTACTCCCAAAAAATTTAAAAATCCACCCAAAACCTAAAAATATTGAAATTTTTATATGAAAAACTTCTTTTACCCATATCTCCTTAAATATGCGTCCTAGAGCGAAAAGGACGTTAATTCGTGACCACCCCAAAAAAATTGAAAAATCTACCCAAAACCTAAAAAAATTTAAATTTTTTTATATGAAAAACTTCTTTTGCCCATATCTCCTAAACTAAGCGTCCTAGAGCGAAAAGGACTTTAATTCGTGACTACCCCCAAAAAATTGAAAAATCCACCCAAAACCTAAAAAAATTTAAATTTTTATATAAAAAACTTCTTTTGCACATATCTCCTTAAATATGCGTCCTAGAGCGAAAAGGACTTTAATTCGTGACCACCCCCAAAAAATTGAAAAATCCACCCAAAACCTAAAAAAATTTAAATTTTTATATGAAAAACTTCGTTTGCCCATATCTCCTTAAATATGCGTCCTAGAGCGAAAAGGACTTTAATTCGTGACTACCCCCAAAAAATTGAAAAATCCACCCAAAACCTAAAAAAATTTAAATTTTTATATGAAAAACTTCTTTTGCCCATATCTCCTAAACTAAGCGTCCTAGAGCGAAAAGGACTTTAATTCGTGACTACCCCCAAAAAATTGAAAAATCCACCCAAAACCTAAAAAAATTTAAATTCTTATATGAAAAACTTCTTTTGCCCATATCTCCTTAAATATGCGTCCTAGAGCGAAAAGGACTTTAATTCGTGACTACCCCCAAAAAATTGAAAAATCCACCCAAAACCTAAAAAAATTTAAATTTTTATATGAAAAACTTCTTTTGCCCATATCTCCTTAAATATGCGTCCTAGAGCGAAAAGGACTTTAATTCGTGACTGCCCCCAAAAAATTGAAAAATCCACCCAAAACCTAAAAAAATTTAAATTTTTATATGAAAAACTTCTTTTGCCCATATCTCCTTAAATATGCGTCCTAGAGCAAAAAGACTTTAATTCGTGACTACCCCCAAAAAATTGAAAAATCCACCCAAAACCTAAAAAAATTTAAATTCTTATATGAAAAACTTCTTTTGCCCATATCTCCTTAAATATGCGTCCTAGAGCGAAAAGGACTTTAATTCGTGACTACCCCCAAAAAATTGAAAAATCCACCCAAAACCTAAAAAAATTTAAATTTTTATATGAAAAACTTCTTTTGCCCATATCTCCTTAAATATGCGTCCTAGAGCGAAAAGGACTTTAATTCGTGACTACCCCCAAAAAATTGAAAAATCCACCCAAAACCTAAAAAAATTTAAATTTTTATATGAAAAACTTCTTTTGCCCATATCTCCTTAAATATGCGTCCTAGAGCGAAAAGGACTTTAATTCGTGACCACCTCAGAAAAATTGAAAAATCCTCCCAAAACCTAAAAAAATTTAAATTTTTATATGAAAAACTTCTTTTACCCATATCTCCTTAAATATGCGTCCTAGAGCGAAAAGGACTTTAATTCGTGACCACCCCCAAAAAATTGAAAAATCCACCCAAAACCTAAAATTATTGAAATTTTTATATGAAAAACTTATTTTGCCCATATCTCCTTAAATATGCGTCCTAGAGCGAAAAGGACTTTAATTCGTGACTACCCCCAAATAATTGAAAAATCCACCCAAAACCTAAAAAAATTTAAATTTTTATATGAAAAACTTCTTTTGCCCACATCTCCTAAACTAAGCGTCCTAGAGCGAAAAGGACTTTAATTCGTGACTACCCCCAAAAAATTGAAAAATCCACCCAAAACCTAAAAAAATTTAAATTTTTATATGAAAAACTTCTTTTGCCCATATCTCCTTAAATATGCGTCCTAGAGCGAAAAGGACTTTAATTCGTGACTACCCCCAAAAAATTGAAAAATCCACCCAAAACCTAAAAAAATTGAAATTTTTATATGAAAAACTTCTTTTGCCCATATCTCCTAAACTAAGCGTCTTAGAGCGAAAAGGACTTTAATTCGTGACCACCCAAAAAAATTGCAAAATCCTCCCAAAACCTAAAAAAATTTAAATTTTTATATGAAAAACTTCTTTTGCCCATATCTCCTTAAATATGCGTCCTAGAGCGAAAAGGACTTTAATTCGTGACCACCCCCAAAAAATTGAAAAATCCACCCAAAACCTAAAAAAATTGAAATTTTTATATGAAAAACTTCTTTTGCCCATATATCCTTAAATATGCGTCCTAGAGCGAAAAGGACTTTAATTCGTGACTACCCCCAAAAAATTGAAAAATCCACCCAAAATCTAAAAATATTGAAATTTGTATATGAAAAACTTCTTTTGCCCATATCTCCTTAAATATGCGTCCTAGAGCGAAAAGGACTTTAATTCGTGACCACCCCCAAAAAATTGAAAAATCCACCCAAAACCTAAAAAAATTGAAATTTTTATATGAAAAACTTCTTTTGCCCATATCTCCTTAAATATGCGTCCTAGAGCGAAAAGGACTTTAATTCGTGACCACCCCAAACAAATTGAAAAATCCACCTAAAACCTAAAAAAAATGAAATTTTTATATGAAAAACTTCTTTTGCCCATATCTCCTAAACTAAGCGTCCTAGAGCGAAAAGGACTTTAATTCGTGACTACCCCCAAAAATTTTAAAAATCCACCCAAAACCTAAAAAAAATTAAATTTTTATATGAAAAACTTCTTTTGCCCATATCTCCTTAAATATGCGTCCTAGAGCGAAAAGGACTTTAATTCGTGACCACCCCCAAAAAATTGAAAAATCCACCCAAAACCTAAAATTATTGAAATTTTTATATGAAAAACTTCTTTTGCCCATATCTCCTTAAATATGCGTCCTAGAGCGAAAAGGACTTTAATTCGTGACCACCCCCAAAAAATTGAAAAATCCACCCAAAACCTAAAAAAATTTAAATTTTTATATGAAAAACTTCTTTTGCCCATATCTCCTTAAATATGCGTCCTAGAGCGAAAAGGACTTTAATTCGTGACCACCCCCAAAAAATTGAAAAATCCACCCAAAACCTAAAAAAATTGAAATTTTTATATGAAAAACTTCTTTTGCCCATATCTCCTTAAATATGCGTCCTAGAGCGAAAAGGACTTTAATTCGTGACCACCCCAAACAAATTGAAAAATCCACCTAAAACCTAAAAAAAATGAAATTTTTATATGAAAAACTTCTTTTGCCCATATCTCCTAAACTAAGCGTCCTAGAGCGAAAAGGACTTTAATTCGTGACTACCCCCAAAAATTTTAAAAATCCACCCAAAACCTAAAAAAAATTAAATTTTTATATGAAAAACTTCTTTTGCCCATATCTCCTTAAATATGCGTCCTAGAGCGAAAAGGACTTTAATTCGTGACTACCCCCAAAAAATTGAAAAATCCACCCAAAACCTAAAATTATTGAAATTTTTATATGAAAAACTTCTTTTGCCCATATCTCCTTAAATATGCGTCCTAGAGCGAAAAGGACTTTAATTCGTGACCACCCCCAAAAAATTGAAAAATCCACCCAAAACCTAAAAAAATTTAAATTTTTATATGAAAAACTTCTTTTGCCCATATCTCCTTAAATATGCGTCCTAGAGCGAAAAGGACTTTAATTCGTGACCACCCCCAAAAAACTGAAAAATCCACTCAAAACCTAAAAAAATTTAAATTTTTATATGAAAAACTTCTTTTGCCCATATCTCCTTAAATATGCGTCCTAGAGCGAAAAGGACTTTAATTCGTGACTACCCCCAAAAAATTGAAAAATCCACCCAAAACCTAAAAAATTTGAAATTTTTATATGAAAAACTTCTTTTGCCCATATCTCCTAAACTAAGCGTCCTAGAGCGAAAAGGACTTTAATTCGTGAACAAATTTAAATTTTTATATGAAAAACTTCTTTTGCCCATATCTCCTTAAATATGCGTCCTAGAGCGAAAAGGACTTTAATTCGTGACCACCCCCAAAAAACTGAAAAATCCACCCAAAACCTAACAAAATTGAAATTTTTATATGAAAAACTTCTTTTGCCCATATCTCCTTAAATATGCGTCCTAGAGCAAAAAGGACTTTAATTCGTGACTACCCCCAAAAAATTGAAAAATCCACCCAAAACCTAAAAAAAATTAAATTTTTATATGAAAAACTTCTTTTGCCCATATGTCCTAAACTAAGCGTCCTAGAGCGAAAAGGACTTTAATTCGTGACTACTCCCAAAAAATTTAAAAATCCACCCAAAACCTAAAAATATTGAAATTTTTATATGAAAAACTTCTTTTGCACATATCTCCTTAAATATGCGTCCTAGAGCGAAAAGGACGTTAATTCGTGACCACCCCAAAAAAATTGAAAAATCCACCCAAAACCTAAAAAAATTGAAATTTTTTTATATGAAAAACTTCTTTTGCCCATATCTCCTTAAATATGCGTCCTAGAGCGAAAAGGACTTTAATTCGTGACCACCCCAAACAAATTGAAAAATCCACCTAAAACCTAAAAAAAATGAAATTTTTATATGAAAAACTTCTTTTGCCCATATCTCCTAAACTAAGCGTCCTAGAGCGAAAAGGACTTTAATTCGTGACTACCCCCAAAAATTTTAAAAATCCACCCAAAACCTAAAAAAAATTAAATTTTTATATGAAAAACTTCTTTTGCCCATATCTCCTTAAATATGCGTCCTAGAGCGAAAAGGACTTTAATTCGTGACCACCCCCAAAAAATTGAAAAATCCACCCAAAACCTAAAATTATTGAAATTTTTATATGAAAAACTTCTTTTGCCCATATCTCCTTAAATATGCGTCCTAGAGCGAAAAGGACTTTAATTCGTGACCACCCCCAAAAAACTGAAAAATCCACTCAAAACCTAAAAAAATTTAAATTTTTATATGAAAAACTTCTTTTGCCCATATCTCCTTAAATATGCGTCCTAGAGCGAAAAGGACTTTAATTCGTGACTACCCCCAAAAAATTGAAAAATCCACCCAAAACCTAAAAAATTTGAAATTTTTATATGAAAAACTTCTTTTGCCCATATCTCCTAAACTAAGCGTCCTAGAGCGAAAAGGACTTTAATTCGTGAACAAATTTAAATTTTTATATGAAAAACTTCTTTTGCCCATATCTCCTTAAATATGCGTCCTAGAGCGAAAAGGACTTTAATTCGTGACCACCCCCAAAAAACTGAAAAATCCACCCAAAACCTAACAAAATTGAAATTTTTATATGAAAAACTTCTTTTGCCCATATCTCCTTAAATATGCGTCCTAGAGCAAAAAGGACTTTAATTCGTGACTACCCCCAAAAAATTGAAAAATCCACCCAAAACCTAAAAAAAATTAAATTTTTATATGAAAAACTTCTTTTGCCCATATGTCCTAAACTAAGCGTCCTAGAGCGAAAAGGACTTTAATTCGTGACTACTCCCAAAAAATTTAAAAATCCACCCAAAACCTAAAAATATTGAAATTTTTATATGAAAAACTTCTTTTGCACATATCTCCTTAAATATGCGTCCTAGAGCGAAAAGGACGTTAATTCGTGACCACCCCAAAAAAATTGAAAAATCCACCCAAAACCTAAAAAAATTGAAATTTTTTTATATGAAAAACTTCTTTTGCCCATATCTCCTAAACTAAGCGTCCTAGAGCGAAAAGGACTTTAATTCGTGACTACCCCCAAAAAATTGAAAAATCCACCCAAAACCTAAAAAAATTGAAATTTTTATATGAAAAACTTCTTTTGCACATATCTCCTTAAATATGCGTCCTAGAGCGAAAAGGACTTTAATTCGTGACCACCCCCAAAAAATTGAAAAATCCACCCAAAACCTAAAAAAATTTAAATTTTTATATGAAAAACTTCTTTTGCCCATATCTCGTAAACTAAGCGTCCTAGAGCGAAAAGGACTTTAATTCGTGACTACCCCCAAAAAATTGAAAAATCCACCCAAAACCTAAAAATATTGAAATTTTTATATGAAAAACTTCTTTTGCCCATATCTCCTTAAATATGCGTCCTAGAGCGAAAAGGACTTTAATTCGTGACCACCCCCAAAAAATTTAAAAATCCACCCAAAACTTAAAAAATTTAAATTTTTATATGAAAAACTTCTTTTGCCCATATCTCCTTAAATATGCGTCCTAGAGCGAAAAGGACTTTAATTCGTGACTACCCCCAAAAAATTGAAAAATCCACCCAAAACCTAAAAAAATTTAAATTTTTATATGAAAAACTTCTTTTGCCCATATCTCCTAAACTAAGCGTCCTAGAGCGAAAAGGACTTTAATTCGTGACTACCCCCAAAAAATTGAAAAATCCACCCAAAACCTAAAAAAATTTAAATTCTTATATGAAAAACTTCTTTTGCCCATATCTCCTTAAATATGCGTCCTAGAGCGAAAAGGACTTTAATTCGTGACTACCCCCAAAAAATTGAAAAATCCACCCAAAATCTAAAAAAATTTAAATTTTTATATGAAAAACTTCTTTTGCCCATATCTCCTAAACTAAGCGTCCTAGAGCGAAAAGGACTTTAATTCGTGACCACCCCCAAAAAATTGAAAAATCCACCAAAAACCTAAAATTATTGAAATTTTTATATGAAAAACTTCTTTTGCCCATATCTCCTTAAATATGCGTCCTAGAGCGAAAAGGACTTTAATTCGTGACCACCCCCAAAAAATTGAAAAATCCACCCAAAACCTAAAAAAATTGAAATTTTTATATGAAAAACTTCTTTTGCCCATATCTCCTTAAATATGCGTCCTAGAGCGTAAAGGACTTTAATTCGTGACCACCCCCAAAAAATTTAAAAATCCACCCAAAACCTAAACAAATTTAAATTTTTATATGAAAAACTTCTTTTGCCCATATCTCCTAAACTAAGCGTCCTAGAGCGAAAAGGACTTTAATTCGTGACTACCCCCAAAAAATTGAAAAATCCACCCAAAACCTAAAAATATTGAAATTTTTATATGAAAAACTTCTTTTGCCCATATCTCCTTAAATATGCGTCCTAGAGCGAAAAGGACTTTAATTCGTGACTACCCCCAAAAAATTTAAAAATCCACCCAAAACTTAAAAAAATTGAAATTTTTATATGAAAAACTTCTTTTGCCCATATCTCCTTAAATATGCGTCCTAGAGCGAAAAGGACTTTAATTCGTGACCACCCCAAAAAAATTGCAAAATCCTCTCAAAACCTAAAAAAATTGAAATTTTTATATGAAAAACTTCTTTTGCCCATATCTCCTTAAATATGCGTCCTAGAGCGAAAAGGACTTTAATTCGTGACCACCCCCAAAAAATTGAAAAATCCGCCCAAAACCTAAAAAAATTTAAATTTTTATATGAAAAACTTCTTTTGCCCATATCTCCTTAAATATGCGTCCTAGAGCGAAAAGGACTTTAATTCGTGACCACCCCCAAAAAATTGAAAAATCCACCCAAAACCTAAAAAAATTTAAATTTTTATATGAAAAACTTCTTTTGCCCATATCTCCTTAAATATGCGTCCTAGAGCGAAAAGGACTTTAATTCGTGACCACCCCCAAAAAATTGAAAAATCCGCCCAAAACCTAAAAAAATTTAAATTTTTATATGAAAAACTTCTTTTGCCCATATCTCCTTAAATATGCGTCCTAGAGCGAAAAGGACTTTAATTCGTGACCACCCCCAAAAAATTGAAAAATCCGCCCAAAACCTAAAAAAATTTAAATTTTTATATGAAAAACTTCTTTTGCCCATATCTCCTTAAATATGCGTCCTAGAGCGAAAAGGACTTTAATTCGTGACCACCTCCAAAAAATTGAAAAATCCACCCAAAACCTAAAAAAATTGAAATTTTTATATGAAAAACTTCTTTTGCCCATATCTCCTTAAATATGCGTCCTAGAGCGAAAAGGACTTTAATTCGTGACCACCCCCAAAAAATTGAAAAATCCACCCAAAACCTAAAATTATTGAAATTTTTATATGAAAAACTTCTTTTGCCCATATCTCCTTAAATATGCGTCCTAGAGCGAAAAGGACTTTAATTCGTGACCACCTCCAAAAAATTGAAAAATCCACCCAAAACCTAAAAAAATTGAAATTTTTATATGAAAAACTTCTTTTGCCCATATCTCCTTAAATATGCGTCCTAGAGCGAAAAGGACTTTAATTCGTGACTACCCCCAAAAAATTGAAAAATCCACCCAAAATCTACAAATATTGAAATTTGTATATGAAAAACTTCTTTTGCCCATATCTCCTTAAATATGCGTCCTAGAGCGAAAAGGACTTTAATTCGTGACCACCCCCAAAAAATTGAAAAATCCACCCAAAACCTAAAAAAATTTAAATTTTTATATGAAAAACTTCTTTTGCCCATATCTCCTTAAATATGCGTCCTAGAGCGAAAAGGACTTTAATTCGTGACCACCTCCAAAAAATTGAAAAATCCACCCAAAACCTAAAAAAATTGAAATTTTTATATGAAAAACTTCTTTTGCCCATATCTCCTTAAATATGCGTCCTAGAGCGAAAAGGACTTTAATTCGTGACCACCCCCAAAAAATTGAAAAATCCACCCAAAACCTAAAAAATTGAAATTTTTATATGAAAAACTTCTTTTGCCCATATCTCCTAAACTAAGCGTCCTAGAGCGAAAAGGACTTTAATTCGTGACTACCCCCAAAAAATTGAAAAATCCACCCAAAACCTAAAAAAATTTAAATTTTTATATGAAAAACTTCTTTTGCCCATATCTCCTTAAATATGCGTCCTAGAGCGAAAAGGACTTTAATTCGTGACCACCCCCAAAAAATTGAAAAATCCACCCAAAACCTAAAAAAATTTAAATTTTTATATGAAAAACTTCTTTTGCCCATATCTCCTTAAATATGCGTCCTAGAGCGAAAAGGACTTTAATTCGTGACCACCTCCAAAAAATTGAAAAATCCACCCAAAACCTAAAAAAATTGAAATTTTTATATGAAAAACTTCTTTTGCCCATATCTCCTTAAATATGCGTCCAAGAGCGAAAAGGACTTTAATTCGTGACCACCCCCAAAAAATTGAAAAATCCACCCAAAACCTAAAATTATTGAAATTTTTATATGAAAAACTTCTTTTGCCCATATCTCCTTAAATATGCGTCCTAGAGCGAAAAGGACTTTAATTCGTGACCACCTCCAAAAAATTGAAAAATCCACCCAAAACCTAAAAAAATTGAAATTTTTATATGAAAAACTTCTTTTGCCCATATCTCCTTAAATATGCGTCCTAGAGCGAAAAGGACTTTAATTCGTGACCATCCCCAAAAAACTGAAAAATCCACCCAAAACCTAACAAAATTGAAATTTTTATATGAAAAACTTCTTTTGCCCATATCTCCTTAAATATGCGTCCTAGAGCGAAAAGGACTTTAATTCGTGACTACCCCCAAAAAATTTAAAAATCCACCCAAAACCTAAAAAAATTTAAATTTTTATATGAAAAACTTCTTTTGCCCACATCTCCTAAACTAAGCGTCCTAGAGCGAAAAGGACTTTAATTCGTGACTACCCCCAAAAAATTGAAAAATCCACCCAAAACCTAAAAAAATTTAAATTTTTATATGAAAAACTTCTTTTGCCCATATCTCCTAAACTAAGCGTCCTAGAGCGAAAAGGACTTTAATTCGTGACTACCCCCAAAAAATTTAAAAATCCACCCAAAACTTAAAAATATTGAAATTTTTATATGAAAAACTTCTTTTGCCCTTATCTCCTAAACTAAGCGTCCTAGAGCGAAAAGGACTTTAATTCGTGACTACCCCCAAAAAATTGAAAAATCCACCCAAAACTTAAAAAAATTTAAATTTTTATATGAAAAACTTCTTTTGCCCATATCTCCTTAAATATGCGTCCTAGAGCGAAAAGGACTTTAATTCGTGACCACCCCAAAAAAATTGCAAAATCTTCCCAAAACCTAAAAAAATTGAAATTTTTATATGAAAAACTTCTTTTGCCCATATCTCCTTAAATATGCGTCCTAGAGCGAAAAGGACTTTAATTCGTGACCACCCCCAAAAAATTTAAAAATCCACCCAAAACCTAAAAAAATTGAAATTTTTATATGAAAAACTTCTTTGGCCCATATCTCCTTAAATATGCGTCCTAGAGCGAAAAGGACTTTAATTCGTGACTACCCCCAAAAAATTGAAAAATCCACCCAAAACTTAAAAAAATTTAAATTTTTATATGAAAAACTTCTTTTGCCCATATCTCCTTAAATATGCGTCCTAGAGCGAAAAGGACTTTAATTCGTGACCACCCCCAAAAAATTGAAAAATCCACCCAAAACCTAAAAAAATTTAAATTTTTATATGAAAAACTTCTTTTGCCCATATCTCCTTAAATATGCGTCCTAGAGCGAAAAGGACTTTAATTCGTGACCACCCCCAAAAAATTTAAAAATCCACCCAAAACTTAAAAAATTTAAATTTTTATATGAAAAACTTCTTTTGCCCATATCTCCTTAAATATGCGTCCTAGAGCGAAAAGGACGTTAATTCGTGACCACCCCAAAAAAATTGAAAAATCCACCCAAAACCTAAAAAAATTGAAATTTTTTTATATGAAAAACTTCTTTTGCCCATATCTCCTAAACTAAGCGTCCTAGAGCGAAAAGGACTTTAATTCGTGACTACCCCCAAAAAATTGAAAAATCCACCCAAAACCTAAAAAAATTTAAATTTTTATATGAAAAACTTCTTTTGCCCATATCTCCTTAAATATGCGTCCTAGAGCGAAAAGGACCTTAATTCGTGACTACCCCCAAAAAATTGAAAAATCCACCCAAAACTTAAAAAAATTTAAATTTTTATATGAAAAACTTCTTTTGCCCATAGCTCCTTAAATATGCGTCCTAGAGCGAAAAGGACTTTAATTCGTGACCACCCCAAAAAAATTGCAAAATCTTCCCAAAACCTAAAAAAATTGAAATTTTTATATGAAAAACTTCTTTTGCCCATATCTCCTTAAATATGCGTCCTAGAGCGAAAAGGACTTTAATTCGTGACCACCCCCAAAAAATTTAAAAATCCACCCAAAACCTAAAAAAATTGAAATTTTTATATGAAAAACTTCTTTGGCCCATATCTCCTTAAATATGCGTCCTAGAGCGAAAAGGACTTTAATTCGTGACTACCCCCAAAAAATTGAAAAATCCACCCAAAACTTAAAAAAATTTAAATTTTTATATGAAAAACTTCTTTTGCCCATATCTCCTTAAATATGCGTCCTAGAGCGAAAAGGACTTTAATTCGTGACCACCCCCAAAAAATTGAAAAATCCACCCAAAACCTAAAAAAATTTAAATTTTTATATGAAAAACTTCTTTTGCCCATATCTCCTTAAATATGCGTCCTAGAGCGAAAAGGACTTTAATTCGTGACCACCCCCAAAAAATTTAAAAATCCACCCAAAACTTAAAAAATTTAAATTTTTATATGAAAAACTTCTTTTGCCCATATCTCCTTAAATATGCGTCCTAGAGCGAAAAGGACGTTAATTCGTGACGACCCCAAAAAAATTGAAAAATCCACCCAAAACCTAAAAAAATTGAAATTTTTTTATATGAAAAACTTCTTTTGTCCATATCTCCTAAACTAAGCGTCCTAGAGCGAAAAGGACTTTAATTCGTGACTACCCCCAAAAAATTGAAAAATCCACCAAAAACCTAAAAAAAATTAAATTTTTATATGAAAAACTTCTTTTGCCCATATCTCCTTAAATATGCGTCCTAGAGCGAAAAGGACTTTAATTCGTGACCACCCCCAAAAAATTGAAAAATCCACCCAAAACCTAAAAAAATTTAAATTTTTATATGAAAAACTTCTTTTGCCCATATCTCCTTAAATATGCGTCCTAGAGCGAAAAGGACTTTAATTCGTGACCACCCCAAAAAATGGAAAAATCCACCCAAAACCTAAAAAAATTGAAATTTTTATATGAAAAACTTCTTTTGCCCATATCTCCTTAAATATGCGTCCTAGAGCGAAAAGGACTTTAATTCGTGACTACCCCCAAAAAATTGAAAAATCCACCCAAAACCTAAAAAAATTTAAATTTTTATATGAAAAACTTCTTTTGCCCATATCTCTTAAACTAAGCGTCCTAGAGCGAAAAGGACTTTAATTCGTGACTACCCCCAAAAAATTGAAAAATCCACCCAAAACCTAAAAATATTGAAATTTTTATATGAAAAACTTCTTTTGCCCATATCTCCTTAAATATGCGTCCTAGAGCGAAAAGGACTTTAATTCGTGACCACCCCCAAAAAATTTAAAAATCCACCCAAAACTTAAAAAATTTAAATTTTTATATGAAAAACTTCTTTTGCCCATATCTCCTTAAATATGCGTCCTAGAGCGAAAAGGACTTTAATTCGTGACTACCCCCAAAAAATTGAAAAATCCACCCAAAACCTAAAAAAATTTAAATTTTTATATGAAAAACTTCTTTTGCCCATATCTCCTTAAATATGCGTCCTAGAGCGAAAAGGACTTTAATTCGTGACTACCCCCAAAAAATTGAAAAATCCACCCAAAATCTAACAAAAAGTTAAATTTTTATATGAAAAACTTCTTTTGCCCATATTTCCTAAACTAAGCGTCCTAGAGCGAAAAGGACTTTAATTCGTGACCACCCCCAAAAAATTGAAAAATCCACCAAAAACCTAAAAAAATTTAAATTTTTATATGAAAAACTTCTTTTGCCCATATCTCCTTAAATATGCGTCCTAGAGCGAAAAGGACTTTAATTCGTGACCACCTCCAAAAAATTGAAAAATCCACCCAAAACCTAAAAAAATTTAAATTTTTATATGAAAAACTTCTTTTGCCCATATCTCCTTAAATATGCGTCCTAGAGCGAAAAGGACTTTAATTCGTGACCACCTCCAAAAAATTGAAAAATCCACCCAAAACCTAAAAAAATTGAAATTTTTATATGAAAAACTTCTTTTGCCCATATCTCCTTAAATATGCGTCCAAGAGCGAAAAGGACTTTAATTCGTGACCACCCCCAAAAAATTGAAAAATCCACCCAAAACCTAAAATTATTGAAATTTTTATATGAAAAACTTCTTTTGCCCATATCTCCTTAAATATGCGTCCTAGAGCGAAAAGGACTTTAATTCGTGACCACCTCCAAAAAATTGAAAAATCCACCCAAAACCTAAAAAAATTGAAATTTTTATATGAAAAACTTCTTTTGCCCATATCTCCTTAAATATGCGTCCTAGAGCGAAAAGGACTTTAATTCGTGACCATCCCCAAAAAACTGAAAAATCCACCCAAAACCTAACAAAATTGAAATTTTTATATGAAAAACTTCTTTTGCCCATATCTCCTTAAATATGCGTCCTAGAGCGAAAAGGACTTTAATTCGTGACTACCCCCAAAAAATTTAAAAATCCACCCAAAACCTAAAAAAATTTAAATTTTTATATGAAAAACTTCTTTTGCCCACATCTCCTAAACTAAGCGTCCTAGAGCGAAAAGGACTTTAATTCGTGACTACCCCCAAAAAATTGAAAAATCCACCCAAAACCTAAAAAAATTTAAATTTTTATATGAAAAACTTCTTTTGCCCATATCTCCTAAACTAAGCGTCCTAGAGCGAAAAGGACTTTAATTCGTGACTACCCCCAAAAAATTTAAAAATCCACCCAAAACTTAAAAATATTGAAATTTTTATATGAAAAACTTCTTTTGCCCTTATCTCCTAAACTAAGCGTCCTAGAGCGAAAAGGACTTTAATTCGTGACTACCCCCAAAAAATTGAAAAATCCACCCAAAACTTAAAAAAATTTAAATTTTTATATGAAAAACTTCTTTTGCCCATATCTCCTTAAATATGCGTCCTAGAGCGAAAAGGACTTTAATTCGTGACCACCCCAAAAAAATTGCAAAATCTTCCCAAAACCTAAAAAAATTGAAATTTTTATATGAAAAACTTCTTTTGCCCATATCTCCTTAAATATGCGTCCTAGAGCGAAAAGGACTTTAATTCGTGACCACCCCCAAAAAATTTAAAAATCCACCCAAAACCTAAAAAAATTGAAATTTTTATATGAAAAACTTCTTTGGCCCATATCTCCTTAAATATGCGTCCTAGAGCGAAAAGGACTTTAATTCGTGACTACCCCCAAAAAATTGAAAAATCCACCCAAAACTTAAAAAAATTTAAATTTTTATATGAAAAACTTCTTTTGCCCATATCTCCTTAAATATGCGTCCTAGAGCGAAAAGGACTTTAATTCGTGACCACCCCCAAAAAATTGAAAAATCCACCCAAAACCTAAAAAAATTTAAATTTTTATATGAAAAACTTCTTTTGCCCATATCTCCTTAAATATGCGTCCTAGAGCGAAAAGGACTTTAATTCGTGACCACCCCCAAAAAATTTAAAAATCCACCCAAAACTTAAAAAATTTAAATTTTTATATGAAAAACTTCTTTTGCCCATATCTCCTTAAATATGCGTCCTAGAGCGAAAAGGACGTTAATTCGTGACCACCCCAAAAAAATTGAAAAATCCACCCAAAACCTAAAAAAATTGAAATTTTTTTATATGAAAAACTTCTTTTGCCCATATCTCCTAAACTAAGCGTCCTAGAGCGAAAAGGACTTTAATTCGTGACTACCCCCAAAAAATTGAAAAATCCACCCAAAACCTAAAAAAATTTAAATTTTTATATGAAAAACTTCTTTTGCCCATATCTCCTTAAATATGCGTCCTAGAGCGAAAAGGACCTTAATTCGTGACTACCCCCAAAAAATTGAAAAATCCACCCAAAACTTAAAAAAATTTAAATTTTTATATGAAAAACTTCTTTTGCCCATAGCTCCTTAAATATGCGTCCTAGAGCGAAAAGGACTTTAATTCGTGACCACCCCAAAAAAATTGCAAAATCTTCCCAAAACCTAAAAAAATTGAAATTTTTATATGAAAAACTTCTTTTGCCCATATCTCCTTAAATATGCGTCCTAGAGCGAAAAGGACTTTAATTCGTGACCACCCCCAAAAAATTTAAAAATCCACCCAAAACCTAAAAAAATTGAAATTTTTATATGAAAAACTTCTTTGGCCCATATCTCCTTAAATATGCGTCCTAGAGCGAAAAGGACTTTAATTCGTGACTACCCCCAAAAAATTGAAAAATCCACCCAAAACTTAAAAAAATTTAAATTTTTATATGAAAAACTTCTTTTGCCCATATCTCCTTAAATATGCGTCCTAGAGCGAAAAGGACTTTAATTCGTGACCACCCCCAAAAAATTGAAAAATCCACCCAAAACCTAAAAAAATTTAAATTTTTATATGAAAAACTTCTTTTGCCCATATCTCCTTAAATATGCGTCCTAGAGCGAAAAGGACTTTAATTCGTGACCACCCCCAAAAAATTTAAAAATCCACCCAAAACTTAAAAAATTTAAATTTTTATATGAAAAACTTCTTTTGCCCATATCTCCTTAAATATGCGTCCTAGAGCGAAAAGGACGTTAATTCGTGACGACCCCAAAAAAATTGAAAAATCCACCCAAAACCTAAAAAAATTGAAATTTTTTTATATGAAAAACTTCTTTTGTCCATATCTCCTAAACTAAGCGTCCTAGAGCGAAAAGGACTTTAATTCGTGACTACCCCCAAAAAATTGAAAAATCCACCAAAAACCTAAAAAAAATTAAATTTTTATATGAAAAACTTCTTTTGCCCATATCTCCTTAAATATGCGTCCTAGAGCGAAAAGGACTTTAATTCGTGACCACCCCCAAAAAATTGAAAAATCCACCCAAAACCTAAAAAAATTTAAATTTTTATATGAAAAACTTCTTTTGCCCATATCTCCTTAAATATGCGTCCTAGAGCGAAAAGGACTTTAATTCGTGACCACCCCAAAAAATGGAAAAATCCACCCAAAACCTAAAAAAATTGAAATTTTTATATGAAAAACTTCTTTTGCCCATATCTCCTTAAATATGCGTCCTAGAGCGAAAAGGACTTTAATTCGTGACTACCCCCAAAAAATTGAAAAATCCACCCAAAACCTAAAAAAATTTAAATTTTTATATGAAAAACTTCTTTTGCCCATATCTCTTAAACTAAGCGTCCTAGAGCGAAAAGGACTTTAATTCGTGACTACCCCCAAAAAATTGAAAAATCCACCCAAAACCTAAAAATATTGAAATTTTTATATGAAAAACTTCTTTTGCCCATATCTCCTTAAATATGCGTCCTAGAGCGAAAAGGACTTTAATTCGTGACCACCCCCAAAAAATTTAAAAATCCACCCAAAACTTAAAAAATTTAAATTTTTATATGAAAAACTTCTTTTGCCCATATCTCCTTAAATATGCGTCCTAGAGCGAAAAGGACTTTAATTCGTGACTACCCCCAAAAAATTGAAAAATCCACCCAAAACCTAAAAAAATTTAAATTTTTATATGAAAAACTTCTTTTGCCCATATCTCCTTAAATATGCGTCCTAGAGCGAAAAGGACTTTAATTCGTGACTACCCCCAAAAAATTGAAAAATCCACCCAAAATCTAACAAAAAGTTAAATTTTTATATGAAAAACTTCTTTTGCCCATATTTCCTAAACTAAGCGTCCTAGAGCGAAAAGGACTTTAATTCGTGACCACCCCCAAAAAATTGAAAAATCCACCAAAAACCTAAAAAAATTTAAATTTTTATATGAAAAACTTCTTTTGCCCATATCTCCTTAAATATGCGTCCTAGAGCGAAAAGGACTTTAATTCGTGACCACCCCCAAAAAATTTAAAAATCCACCCAAAACCTAAAAAAATTGAAATTTTTATATGAAAAACTTCTTTTGCCCATATCTCCTTAAATATGCGTCCTAGAGCGAAAAGGACTTTAATTCGTGACCACCCCCAAAAAATTGAAAAATCCACCCAAAACCTAAACAAATTTAAATTTTTATATGAAAAACTTCTTTTGCCCATATCTCCTTAAATATGCGTCCTAGAGCGCAAAGGACGTTAATTCGTGACCACCCCAAAAAAATTGACAAATCCACCCAAAACCTAAAAAAATTGAAATTTTTATATGAAAAACTTCTTTTGCCCATATCTCCTTAAATATGCGTCCTAGAGCGAAAAGGACTTTAATTCGTGACCACCCCCAAAAAACTGAAAAATCCACCCAAAACCTAACAAAATTGAAATTTTTATATGAAAAACTTCTTTTGCCCATATCTTCTTAAATATGCGTCCTAGAGCGAAAAGGACTTTAATTCGTGACTACCCCCAAAAAATTGAAAAATCCACCCAAAACCTAAAAAAATTCAATTTTTAAATGAAAAACTTCTTTTGCCCATATCTCCTAAACTAAGCGTCCTAGAGCGAAAAGGACTTTAATTCGTGACTACCCCCAAAAAATTTAAAAATCCACCCAAAACCTAAAAATATTGAAATTTTTATATGAAAAACTTCTTTTACCCATATCTCCTTAAATATGCGTCCTAGAGCGAAAAGGACATTAATTCGTGACTACCCCCAAAAAATTGAAAAATCCACCCAAAACCTAAAAAAATTGAATTTTTTTTATATGAAAAACTTCTTTTGCCCATATCTCCTAAACTAAGCGTCCTAGAGCGAAAAGGACTTTAATTCGTGACTACCCCCAAAAAATTGAAAAATCCACCCAAAACCAAAAAAAATTGAAATTTTTATATGAAAAACTTCTTTTGCCCATATCTCCTTAAATATGCGTCCTAGAGCGAAAAGGACTTTAATTCGTGACCACCCCCAAAAAATTGAAAAATCCACCCAAAACCTAAAAAAATTTAAATTTTTATATGAAAAACTTCTTTTGCCCATATCTCCTTAAATATGCGTCCTAGAGCGAAAAGGACTTTAATTCGTGACCACCCCAAAAAATGGAAAAATCCACCCAAAACCTAAGAAAATTGAAATTTTTATATGAAAAACTTCTTTTGCCCATATCTCCTTAAATATGCGTCCTAGAGCGAAAAGGACGTTAATTCGTGACCACCCCCAAAAAGTTGAAAAATCCACCCAAAACCTAAAAAAAATTTAAATTTTTATATGAAAAACTCCTTTTGCCCATATCTCCTAAACTAAGCGTCCTAGAGCGAAAAGGACTTTAATTCGTGACTACCCCCAAAAAATTGAAAAATCCACCCAAAACCTAAAAATATTGAAATTTTTATATGAAAAACTTCTTTTGCCCATATCTCCTTAAATATGCGTCCTAGAGCGAAAAGGACTTTAATTCGTGACCACCCCCAAAAAATTGAAAAATCCACCCAAAACCTAAAATTATTGAAATTTTTATATGAAAAACTTCTTTTGCCCATATCTCCTTAAATATGCGTCCTAGAGCGAAAAGGACTTTAATTCGTGACCACCTCCAAAAAATTGAAAAATCCACCCAAAACCTAAAAAAATTGAAATTTTTATATGAAAAACTTCTTTTGCCCATATCTCCTTAAATATGCGTCCTAGAGCGAAAAGGACTTTAATTCGTGACCACCCCCAAAAAATTGAAAAATCCACCCAAAACCTAAAAAATTGAAATTTTTATATGAAAAACTTCTTTTGCCCATATCTCCTAAACTAAGCGTCCTAGAGCGAAAAGGACTTTAATTCGTGACTACCCCCAAAAAATTGAAAAATCCACCCAAAACCTAAAAAAATTTAAATTTTTATATGAAAAACTTCTTTTGCCCATATCTCCTTAAATATGCGTCCTAGAGCGAAAAGGACTTTAATTCGTGACCACCCCAAAAAAATTGAAAAATCCACCCAAAACCTAAAAAAAATGAAATTTTTATATGAAAAACTTCTTTTGCCCATATCTCCTAAACTAAGCGTCCTAGAGCGAAAAGGACTTTAATTCGTGACTACCCCCAAAAAATTTAAAAATCCACCCAAAACCTAAAAAAAATTAAATTTTTATATGAAAAACTTCTTTTGCCCATATCTCCTTAAATATGCGTCCTAGAGCGAAAAGGACTTTAATTCGTGACCACCCCCAAAAAATTGAAAAATCCACCCAAAACCTAAAATTATTGAAATTTTTATATGAAAAACTTCTTTTGCCCATATCTCCTTAAATATGCGTCCTAGAGCGAAAAGGACTTTAATTCGTGACCACCCCCAAAAAATTGAAAAATCAACCCAAAACCTAAAAAAATTTAAATTTTTATATGAAAAACTTCTTTTGCCCATATCTCCTTAAATATGCGTCCTAGAGCGAAAAGGACTTTAATTCGTGACCACCCCCAAAAAACTGAAAAATCCACTCAAAACCTAAAAAAATTTAAATTTTTATATGAAAAACTTCTTTTGCCCATATCTCCTTAAATATGCGTCCTAGAGCGAAAAGGACTTTAATTCGTGACTACCCCCAAAAAATTGAAAAATCCACCCAAAACCTAAAAAAATTTAAATTTTTATATGAAAAACTTCTTTTGCCCATATCTCCTAAACTAAGCGTCCTAGAGCGAAAAGGACTTTAATTCGTGACTACCCCCAAAAAATTGAAAAATCCACCCAAAACCTAAAAAAATTTAAATTTTTATATGAAAAACTTCTTTTGCCCATATCTCCTTAAATATGCGTCCTAGAGCGAAAAGGACTTTAATTCGTGACCACCCCCAAAAAATTGAAAAATCCACCCAAAACCTAAACAAATTTAAATTTTTATATGAAAAACTTCTTTTGCCCATATCTCCTTAAATATGCGTCCTAGAGCGAAAAGGACTTTAATTCGTGACCACCCCCAAAAAATTGAAAAATCCACCCAAAACCTAACAAAATTGAAATTTTTATATGAAAAACTTCTTTTGCCCATATCTCCTTAAATATGCGTCCTAGAGCGAAAAGGACTTTAATTCGTGACTACCCCCAAAAAATTGAAAAATCCACCCAAAACCTAAAAAAATTTAAATTTTTATATGAAAAACTTCTTTTGCCCATATCTCCTAAACTAAGCGTCCTAGAGCGAAAAGGACTTTAATTCGTGACTACCCCCAAAAAATTTAAAAATCCACCCAAAACCTAAAAATATTGAAATTTTTATATGAAAAACTTCTTTTACCCATATCTCCTTAAATATGCGTCCTAGAGCGAAAAGGACTTTAATTCGTGACCACCCCAAAAAATGGAAAAATCCACCCAAAACCTAAAAAAATTGAAATTTTTATATGAAAAACTTCTTTTGCCCATATCTCCTTAAATATGCGTCCTAGAGCGAAAAGGACGTTAATTCGTGACCACCCCAAAAAAATTGAAAAATCCACCCAAAACCTAAAAAAAATGAAATTTTTTTATATGAAAAACTTCTTTTGCCCATATCTCCTAAACTAAGCGTCCTAGAGCGAAAAGGACTTTAATTCGTGACTACCCCCAAAAAATTGAAAAATCCACCCAAAACCTAAAAAAATTTAAATTTTTATATGAAAAACTTCTTTTGCCCATATCTCCTTAAATATGCGTCCTAGAGCGAAAAGGACTTTAATTCGTGACCACCCCCAAAAAATTGAAAAATCCACCCAAAACCTAAAAAAATTTAAATTTTTATATGAAAAACTTCTTTTGCCCATATCTCCTTAAATATGCGTCCTAGAGCGAAAAGGACTTTAATTCGTGACCACCCCAAAAAATGGAAAAATCCACCCAAAACCTAAAAAAATTGAAATTTTTATATGAAAAACTTCTTTTGCCCATATCTCCTTAAATATGCGTCCTAGAGCGAAAAGGACTTTAATTCGTGACTACCCCCAAAAAATTGAAAAATCCACCCAAAACCTAAAAAAATTTAAATTTTTATATGAAAAACTTCTTTTGCCCATATCTCCTTAAATATGCGTCCTAGAGCGAAAAGGACTTTAATTCGTGACTACCCCCAAAAAATTGAAAAATCCACCCAAAATCTAACAAAATTTAAATTTTTATATGAAAAACTTCTTTTGCCCATATCTCCTAAACTAAGCGTCCTAGAGCGAAAAGGACTTTAATTCGTGACTACCCCCAAAAAATTGAAAAATCCACCCAAAACCAAAAAATATTGAAATTTTTATATGAAAAACTTCTTTTGCCCATATCTCCTTAAATATGCGTCCTAGAGCGAAAAGGACTTTAATTCGTGACCACCCCCAAAAAATTTAAAAATCCACCCAAAACTTAAAAAATTTAAATTTTTATATGAAAAACTTCTTTTGCCCATATCTCCTTAAATATGCGTCCTAGAGCGAAAAGGACTTTAATTCGTGACTACCCCCAAAAAATTGAAAAATCCACCCAAAACCTAAAAAAATTTAAATTTTTATATGAAAAACTTCTTTTGCCCATATCTCCTTAAATATGCGTCCTAGAGCGAAAAGGACTTTAATTCGTGACTACCCCCAAAAAATTGAAAAATCCACCCAAAATCTAACAAAATTTAAATTTTTATACGAAAAACTTCTTTTGCCCATATCTCCTAAACTAAGCGTCCTAGAGCGAAAAGGACTTTAATTCGTGACTACCCCCAAAAAATTGAAAAATCCACCCAAAACCTAAAAAAATTGAAATTTTTATATGAAAAACTTCTTTTGCCCATATCTCCTTAAATATGCGTCCTAGAGCGAAAAGGACTTTAATTCGTGACCACCTCCAACAAGTTGAAAAATCCACCCAAAACCTAAAAAAATTTAAATTTTTATATGAAAAACTTCTTTTGCCCATATCTCCTTAAATATGCGTCCTAGAGCGAAAAGGACGTTAATTCGTGACCACCCCAAAAAAATTGAAAAATCCACCCAAAACCTAAAAAAAATGAAATTTTTTTATATGAAAAACTTCTTTTGCCCATATCTCCTAAACTAAGCGTCCTAGAGCGAAAAGGACTTTAATTCGTGACTACCCCCAAAAAATTGAAAAATCCACCCAAAACCTAAAAAAATTTAAATTTTTATATGAAAAACTTCTTTTGCCCATATCTCCTTAAATATGCGTCCTAGAGCGAAAAGGACTTTAATTCGTGACCACCCCCAAAAAATTGAAAAATCCACCCAAAACCTAAAAAAATTTAAATTTTTATATGAAAAACTTCTTTTGCCCATATCTCCTTAAATATGCGTCCTAGAGCGAAAAGGACTTTAATTCGTGACCACCCCAAAAAATGGAAAAATCCACCCAAAACCTAAAAAAATTGAAATTTTTATATGAAAAACTTCTTTTGCCCATATCTCCTTAAATATGCGTCCTAGAGCGAAAAGGACTTTAATTCGTGACTACCCCCAAAAAATTGAAAAATCCACCCAAAACCTAAAAAAATTTAAATTTTTATATGAAAAACTTCTTTTGCCCATATCTCCTTAAATATGCGTCCTAGAGCGAAAAGGACTTTAATTCGTGACTACCCCCAAAAAATTGAAAAATCCACCCAAAATCTAACAAAATTTAAATTTTTATATGAAAAACTTCTTTTGCCCATATCTCCTAAACTAAGCGTCCTAGAGCGAAAAGGACTTTAATTCGTGACTACCCCCAAAAAATTGAAAAATCCACCCAAAACCAAAAAATATTGAAATTTTTATATGAAAAACTTCTTTTGCCCATATCTCCTTAAATATGCGTCCTAGAGCGAAAAGGACTTTAATTCGTGACCACCCCCAAAAAATTTAAAAATCCACCCAAAACTTAAAAAATTTAAATTTTTATATGAAAAACTTCTTTTGCCCATATCTCCTTAAATATGCGTCCTAGAGCGAAAAGGACTTTAATTCGTGACTACCCCCAAAAAATTGAAAAATCCACCCAAAACCTAAAAAAATTTAAATTTTTATATGAAAAACTTCTTTTGCCCATATCTCCTTAAATATGCGTCCTAGAGCGAAAAGGACTTTAATTCGTGACTACCCCCAAAAAATTGAAAAATCCACCCAAAATCTAACAAAATTTAAATTTTTATACGAAAAACTTCTTTTGCCCATATCTCCTAAACTAAGCGTCCTAGAGCGAAAAGGACTTTAATTCGTGACTACCCCCAAAAAATTGAAAAATCCACCCAAAACCTAAAAAAATTGAAATTTTTATATGAAAAACTTCTTTTGCCCATATCTCCTTAAATATGCGTCCTAGAGCGAAAAGGACTTTAATTCGTGACCACCTCCAACAAGTTGAAAAATCCACCCAAAACCTAAAAAAATTTAAATTTTTATATGAAAAACTTCTTTTGCCCATATCTCCTTAAATATGCGTCCTAGAGCGAAAAGGACTTTAATTCGTGACCACCCCCAAAAAATTGAAAAATCCACCCAAAACCTAAAAAAATTGAAATTTTTATATGAAAAACTTCTTTTGCCCATATCTCCTTAAATATGCGTCCTAGAGCGAAAAGGACTTTAATTCGTGACCACCCCCAAAAAATTGAAAAATCCACCCAAAACCTAAACAAATTTAAATTTTTATATGAAAAACTTCTTTTGCCCATATCTCCTTAAATATGCGTCCTAGAGCGCAAAGGACGTTAATTCGTGACCACCCCAAAATAATTGAAAAATCCACCCAAAACCTAAAAAAATTGAAATTTTTATATGAAAAACTTCTTTTGCCCATATCTCCTTAAATATGCGTCCTAGAGCGAAAAGGACTTTAATTCGTGACTACCCCCAAAAAATTGAAAAATCCACCCAAAACCTAAAAAAATTTAAATTTTTATATGAAAAACTTCTTTTGCCCATATCTCCTTAAATATGCGTCCTAGAGCGAAAAGGACTTTAATTCGTGACTACCCCCAAAAAATTGAAAAATCCACCCAAAACCTAACAAAATTGAAATTTTTATATGAAAAACTTCTTTTGCCCATATCTCCTTAAATATGCGTCCTAGAGCGAAAAGGACTTTAATTCGTGACTACCCCCAAAAAATTGAAAAATCCACCCAAAACCTAAAAAAATTCAATTTTTAAATGAAAAACTTCTTTTGCCCATATCTCCTAAACTAAGCGTCCTAGAGCGAAAAGGACTTTAATTCGTGACTACCCCCAAAAAATTTAAAAATCCACCCAAAACCTAAAAATATTGAAATTTTTATATGAAAAACTTCTTTTACCCATATCTCCTTAAATATGCGTCCTAGAGCGAAAAGGACATTAATTCGTGACTACCCCCAAAAAATTGAAAAATCCACCCAAAACCTAAAAAAATTGAAATTTTTTTTATATGAAAAACTTCTTTTGCCCATATCTCCTAAACTAAGCGTCCTAGAGCGAAAAGGACTTTAATTCGTGACTACCCCCAAAAAATTGAAAAATCCACCCAAAACCAAAAAAAATTGAAATTTTTATATGAAAAACTTCTTTTGCCCATATCTCCTTAAATATGCGTCCTAGAGCGAAAAGGACTTTAATTCGTGACCACCCCCAAAAAATTGAAAAATCCACCCAAAACCTAAAAAAATTTAAATTTTTATATGAAAAACTTCTTTTGCCCATATCTCCTTAAATATGCGTCCTAGAGCGAAAAGGACTTTAATTCGTGACCACCCCAAAAAATGGAAAAATCCACCCAAAACCTAAAAAAATTGAAATTTTTATATGAAAAACTTCTTTTGCCCATATCTCCTTAAATATGCGTCCTAGAGCGAAAAGGACGTTAATTCGTGACCACCCCCAAAAAGTTGAAAAATCCACCCAAAACCTAAAAAAAATTTAAATTTTTATATGAAAAACTTCTTTTGCCCATATCTCCTAAACTAAGCGTCCTAGAGCGAAAAGGACTTTAATTCGTGACTACCCCCAAAAAATTGAAAAATCCACCCAAAACCAAAAAATATTGAAATTTTTATATGAAAAACTTCTTTTGCCCATATCTCCTTAAATATGCGTCCTAGAGCGAAAAGGACTTTAATTCGTGACCACCCCCAAAAAATTTAAAAATCCACCCAAAACCTAAAAAAATGAAATTTTTATATGAAAAACTTCTTTTGCCCATATCTCCTAAACTAAGCGTCCTAGAGCGAAAAGGACTTTAATTCGTGACTACCCCCAAAAAATTTAAAAATCCACCCAAAACCTAAAAAAAATTAAATTTTTATATGAAAAACTTCTTTTGCCCATATCTCCTTAAATATGCGTCCTAGAGCGAAAAGGACTTTAATTCGTGACCACCCCCAAAAAATTGAAAAATCCACCCAAAACCTAAAATTATTGAAATTTTTATATGAAAAACTTCTTTTGCCCATATCTCCTTAAATATGCGTCCTAGAGCGAAAAGGACTTTAATTCGTGACCACCCCCAAAAAATTGAAAAATCCACCCAAAACCTAAAAAAATTTAAATTTTTATATGAAAAACTTCTTTTGCCCATATCTCCTTAAATATGCGTCCTAGAGCGAAAAGGACTTTAATTCGTGACCACCCCCAAAAAACTGAAAAATCCACTCAAAACCTAAAAAAAATTTAAATTTTTATATGAAAAACTTCTTTTGCCCATATCTCCTTAAATATGCGTCCTAGAGCGAAAAGGACTTTAATTCGTGACTACCCCCAAAAAATTGAAAAATCCACCCAAAACCTAAAAAAATTGAAATTTTTATATGAAAAACTTCTTTTGCCCATATCTCCTAAACTAAGCGTCCTAGAGCGAAAAGGACTTTAATTCGTGACCACCCCCAAAAAACTGAAAAATCCACCCAAAACCTAACAAAATTGAAATTTTTATATGAAAAACTTCTTTTGCCCATATCTCCTTAAATATGCTTCCTAGAGCGAAAAGGACTTTAATTCGTGACTACCCCCAAAAAATTGAAAAATCCACCCAAAACCTAAAAAAATTTAAATTTTTATATGAAAAACTTCTTTTGCCCATATCTCCTAAACTAAGCGTCCTAGAGCGAAAAGGACTTTAATTCGTGACTACCCCCAAAAAATTTAAAAATCCACCCAAAACCTAAAAAAATTGAAATTTTTATATGAAAAACTTCTTTTGCCCATATCTCCTTAAATATGCGTCCTAGAGCGAAAAGGACTTTAATTCGTGACCACCCCAAAAAAATTGAAAAATCCACCCAAAACCTAAAAAAATTTAAATTTTTATATGAAAAACTTCTTTTGCCCATATCTCCTTAAATATGCGTCCTAGAGCGAAAAGGACTTTAATTCGTGACCACCCCAAAAAAATTGAAAAATCCACCCAAAACCTAAAAAAATTGAAATTTTTTTATATGAAAAACTTCTTTTGCCCATATCTCCTAAACTAAGCGTCCTAGAGCGAAAAGGACTTTAATTCGTGACTACCCCCAAAAAATTGAAAAATCCACCCAAAACCTAAAAAAATTTAAATTTTTATATGAAAAACTTCTTTTGCCCATATCTCCTTAAATATGCGTCCTAGAGCGAAAAGGACTTTAATTCGTGACCACCCCCAAAAAATTGAAAAATCCACCCAAAACCTAAAAAAATTTAAATTTTTATATGAAAAACTTCTTTTGCCCATATCTCCTTAAATATGCGTCCTAGAGCGAAAAGGACTTTAATTCGTGACCACCCCAAAAAATGGAAAAATCCACCCAAAACCTAAAAAAATTGAAATTTTTATATGAAAAACTTCTTTTGCCCATATCTCCTTAAATATGCGTCCTAGAGCGAAAAGGACTTTAATTCGTGACCACCCCCAAAAAATTGAAAAATCCACCCAAAACCTAAACAAATTTAAATTTTTATATGAAAAACTTCTTTTGCCCATATCTCCTTAAATATGCGTCCTAGAGCGCAAAGGACGTTAATTCGTGACCACCCCAAAATAATTGAAAAATCCACCCAAAACCTAAAAAAATTGAAATTTTTTTATATGAAAAACTTCTTTTGCCCATATCTCCTAAACTAAGCGTCCTAGAGCGAAAAGGACTTTAATTCGTGACTACCCCCAAAAAATTGAAAAATCCACCCAAAACCTAAAAAAATTTAAATTTTTATATGAAAAACTTCTTTTGCCCATATCTCCTTAAATATGCGTCCTAGAGCGAAAAGGACTTTAATTCGTGACCACCCCCAAAAAATTGAAAAATCCACCAAAAACCTAAAATTATTGAAATTTTTATATGAAAAACTTCTTTTGCCCATATCTCCTTAAATATGCGTCCTAGAGCGAAAAGGACTTTAATTCGTGACCACCCCCAAAAAATTGAAAAATCCACCCAAAACCTAAAAAAATTTAAATTTTTATATGAAAAACTTCTTTTGCCCATATCTCCTTAAATATGCGTCCTAGAGCGAAAAGGACTTTAATTCGTGACCACCCCCAAAAAATTGAAAAATCCATCCAAAACCTAAACAAATTTAAATTTTTATATGAAAAACTTCTTTTGCCCATATCTCCTTAAATATGCGTCCTAGAGCGCAAAGGACGTTAATTCGTGACCACCCCAAAATAATTGAAAAATCCACCCAAAACCTAAAAAAATTGAAATTTTTATATGAAAAACTTCTTTTGCCCATATCTCCTTAAATATGCGTCCTAGAGCGAAAAGGACTTTAATTCGTGACCACCCCCAAAAAAATGAAAAATCCACCCAAAACCTTAAAAAATTGAAATTTTTATATGAAAAACTTCTTTTGCCCATATCTCCTTAAATATGCGTCCTAGAGCGAAAAGGACTTTAATTCGTGACTACCCCCAAAAAATTGAAAAATCCACCCAAAACCTAAAAAAATTCAATTTTTAAATGAAAAACTTCTTTTGCCCATATCTCCTAAACTAAGCGTCCTAGAGCGAAAAGGACTTTAATTCGTGACTACCCCCAAAAAATTTAAAAATCCACCCAAAACCTAAAAATATTGAAATTTTTATATGAAAAACTTCTTTTACCCATATCTCCTTAAATATGCGTCCTAGAGCGAAAAGGACATTAATTCGTGACTACCCCCAAAAAATTGAAAAATCCACCCAAAACCTAAAAAAATTTAAATTTTTATATGAAAAACTTCTTTTGCCCATATCTCCTTAAATATGCGTCCTAGAGCGAAAAGGACTTTAATTCGTGACCAAAAAATTGAAAAATCCACCCAAAACCTAAAAAAATTTAAATTTTTATATGAAAAACTTCTTTTGCCCATATCTCCTTAAATATGCGTCCTAGAGCGAAAAGGACTTTAATTCGTAACCACCCCAAAAAATGGAAAAATCCACCCAAAACCTAAAAAAATTGAAATTTTTATATGAAAAACTTCTTTTGCCCATATCTCCTTAAATATGCGTCCTAGAGCGAAAAGGACTTTAATTCGTGACCACCCCCAAAAAATTGAAAAATCCACCCAAAACCTAAACAAATTTAAATTTTTATATGAAAAACTTCTTTTGCCCATATCTCCTTAAATATGCGTCCTAGAGCGCAAAGGACGTTAATTCGTGACCACCCCAAAATAATTGAAAAATCCACCCAAAACCTAAAAAAATTGAAATTTTTTTATACGAAAAACTTCTTTTGCCCATATCTCCTAAACTAAGCGTCCTAGAGCGAAAAGGACTTTAATTCGTGACTACCCCCAAAAAATTGAAAAATCCACCCAAAACCTAAAAAAATTTAAATTTTTATATGAAAAACTTCTTTTGCCCATATCTCCTTAAATATGCGTCCTAGAGCGAAAAGGAATTTAATTCGTGACCACCCCCAAAAAATTGAAAAATCCACCCAAAACCTAAAAAAAATTAAATGTTTATATGAAAAACTTCTTTTGCCCATATCTCCTTAAATATGCGTCCTAGAGCGAAAAGGACTTTAATTCGTGACCACCCCCAAAAAACTGAAAAATCCACTCAAAACCTAAAAAAATTTAAATTTTTATATGAAAAATTTCTTTTGCCCATATCTCCTTAAATATGCGTCCTAGAGCGAAAAGGACTTTAATTCGTGACTACCCCCAAAAAATTGAAAAATCCACCCAAAACCTAAAAAAAATTGAAATTTTTATATGAAAAACTTCTTTTGCCCATATCTCCTAAACTAAGCGTCCTAGAGCGAAAAGGACTTTAATTCGTGACTACCCCCAAAACATTGAAAAATCCACCCAAAACCTAAAAAAATTTAAATTTTTATATGAAAAACTTCTTTTGCCCATATCTCCTTAAATATGCGTCCTAGAGCGAAAAGGACTTTAATTCGTGACCACCCCCAAAAAAACTGAAAAATCCACCCAAAACCTAACAAAATTGAAATTTTTATATGAAAAACTTCTTTTGCCCATATCTCCTTAAATATGCTTCCTAGAGCGAAAAGGACTTTAATTCGTGACTACCCCCAAAAAATTGAAAAATCCACCCATAACCTAAAAAAATTTAAATTTTTATATGAAAAACTTCTTTTGCCCATATCTCCTAAACTAAGCGTCCTAGAGCGAAAAGGACTTTAATTCGTGACTACCCCCAAAAAATTGAAAAATCCACCCAAAACCTAAAAAAATTTAAATTTTTATATGAAAAACTTCTGTTGCCCATATCTCCTTAAATATGCGTCCTAGAGCGAAAAGGACTTTAATTCGTGACCACCCCCAAAAAAACTGAAAAATCCACCCAAAACCTAACAAAATTGAAATTTTTATATGAAAAACTTCTTTTGCCCATATCTCCTTAAATATGCTTCCTAGAGCGAAAAGGACTTTAATTCGTGACTACCCCCAAAAAATTGAAAAATCCACCCATAACCTAAAAAAATTTAAATTTTTATATGAAAAACTTCTTTTGCCCATATCTCCTTAAATATGCGTCCTAGAGCGAAAAGGACTTTAATTCGTGACCACCCCCAAAAAATTGAAAAATCCACCCAAAACCTAAAAAAATTTAAATTTTTATATGAAAAACTTCTGTTGCCCATATCTCCTTAAATATGCGTCCTAGAGCGAAAAGGACTTTAATTCGTGACCACCCCAAAAAATGGAAAAATCCACCCAAAACCTAAAAAAATTGAAATTTTTATATGAAAAACTTCTTTTGCCCATATCTCCTTAAATATGCGTCCTAGAGCGAAAAGGACTTTAATTCGTGACTACCCCCAAAAAATTGAAAAATCCACCCAAAACCTAAAAAAATTGAAATTTTTATATGAAAAATTTCTTTTGCCCATATCTCCTAAACTAAGCGTCCTAGAGCGAAAAGGACTTTAATTCGTGACTACCCCCAAAAAATTGAAAAATCCACCCAAAACCTAAAAATATTGAAATTTTTATATGAAAAACTTCTTTTGCCCATATCTCCTTAAATATGCGTCCTAGATCGAAAAGGACTTTAATTCGTGACCACCCCCAAAAAATTTAAAAATCCACCCAAAACTTAAAAAATTTAAATTTTTATATGAAAAACTTCTTTTGCCCATATCTCCTTAAATATGCGTCCTAGAGCGAAAAGGACTTTAATTCGTGACTACCCCCAAAAAATTGAAAAATCCACCCAAAACCTAAAAAAATTTAAATTTTTATATGAAAAACTTCTTTTGCCCATATCTCCTAAACTAAGCGTACTAGAGCGAAAAGGTCTTTAATTCGTGACTACCCCCAAAAAATTGAAAAATCCACCAAAAACCTAAAATTATTGAAATTTTTATATGAAAAACTTCTTTTGCCCATATCTCCTTAAATATGCGTCCTAGAGCGAAAAGGACTTTAATTCGTGACCACCCCCAAAAAATTGAAAAATCCACCCAAAACCTAAAAAATTGAAATTTTTATATGAAAAACTTCTTTTGCCCACATATCTCCTTAAATATGCGTCCTAGAGCGAAAAGGACTTTAATTCGTGACCACCCCCAAAAAATTGAAAAATCCACCCAAAACCTAAACAAATTTAAATTTTTATATGAAAAACATCTTTTGCCCATATCTCCTTAAATATGCGTCCTAGAGCTCAAAGGACGTTAATTCGTGACCACCCCAAAAAAAATTGAAAAATCCACCCAAAACCTAAAAAAATTGAAATTTTTATATGAAAAACTTCTTTTGCCCATATCTCCTTAAATATGCGTCCTAGAGCGAAAAGGACTTTAATTCGTGACCACCCCCAAAAAACTGAAAAATCCACCCAAAACCTAACAAAATTGAAATTTTTATATGAAAAACTTCTTTTGCCCATATCTCCTTAAATATGCTTCCTAGAGCGAAAAGGACTTTAATTCGTGACTACCCCCAAAAAATTGAAAAATCCACCCAAAACCTAAAAAAATTTAAATTTTTATATGAAAAACTTCTTTTGCCCATATCTCCTAAACTAAGCGTCCTAGAGCGAAAAGGACTTTAATTCGTGACTACCCCCAAAAAATTTAAAAATCCACCCAAAACCTAAAAAAATTTAAATTTTTATATGAAAAACTTCTTTTGCCCATATCTCCTTAAATATGCGTCCTAGAGCGAAAAGGACTTTAATTCGTGACCACCCCAAAAAAATTGAAAAATCCACCCAAAACCTAAAAAAATTGAAATTTTTTTATATGAAAAACTTCTTTTGCCCATATCTCCTAAACTAAGCGTCCTAGAGCGAAAAGGACTTTAATTCGTGACTACCCCCAAAAAATTGAAAAATCCACCCAAAACCTAAAAAAATTTAAATTTTTATATGAAAAACTTCTTTTGCCCATATCTCCTTAAATATGCGTCCTAGAGCGAAAAGGACTTTAATTCGTGACCACCCCCAAAAAATTGAAAAATCCACCCAAAACCTAAAAAAATTTAAATTTTTATATGAAAAACTTCTTTTGCCCATATCTCCTTAAATATGCGTCCTAGAGCGAAAAGGACTTTAATTCGTGACCACCCCAAAAAATGGAAAAATCCACCCAAAACCTAAAAAAATTGAAATTTTTAAATGAAAAACTTCTTTTGCCCATATCTCCTTAAATATGCGTCCTAGAGCGAAAAGGACTTTAATTCGTGACTACCCCCAAAAAATTGAAAAATCCACCCAAAACCTAAAAAAATTTAAATTTTTATATGAAAAACTTCTTTTGCCCATATCTCCTAAACTAAGCGTCCTAGAGCGAAAAGGACTTTAATTCGTGACTACCACCAAAAAATTGAAAAATCCACCCAAAACCTAAAAAAATTGAAATTTTTATATGAAAAATTTCTTTTGCCCATATCTCCTAAACTAAGCGTCCTAGAGCGAAAAGGACTTTAATTCGTGACCACCCCCAAAAAATTTAAAAATCCACCCAAAACCTAAAAAAATTGAAATTTTTATATGAAAAACTTCTTTTGCCCATATCTCCTTAAATATGCGTCCTAGAGCGAAAAGGACTTTAATTCGTGACCACCCCCAAAAAATTGAAAAATCCACCCAAAACCTAAACAAATTTAAATTTTTATATGAAAAACTTCTTTTGCCCATATCTCCTTAAATATGCGTCCTAGAGCGCAAAGGACGTTAATTCGTGACCACCCCAAAAAAATTGAAAAATCCACCCAAAACCTAAAAAAATTGAAATTTTTATATGAAAAACTTCTTTTGCCCATATCTCCTTAAATATGCGTCCTAGAGCGAAAAGGACTTTAATTCGTGACTACCCCCAAAAAATTTAAAAATCCACCCAAAACCTAACAAAATTGAAATTTTTATATGAAAAACTTCTTTTGCCCATATCTCCTTAAATATGCGTCCTAGAGCGAAAAGGACTTTAATTCGTGACTACCCCCAAAAAATTGAAAAATCCACCCAAAACCTAAAAAAATTCAATTTTTAAATGAAAAACTTCTTTTGCCCATATCTCCTAAACTAAGCGTCCTAGAGCGAAAAGGACTTTAATTCGTGACTACCCCCAAAAAATTTAAAAATCCACCCAAAACCTAAAAATATTGAAATTTTTATATGAAAAACTTCTTTTACCCATATCTCCTTAAATATGCGTCCTAGAGCGAAAAGGACATTAATTCGTGACCACCCCAAAAAATTGAAAAATCCACCCAAAACCTAAAAAAATTGAAATTTTTTTATATGAAAAACTTCTTTTGCCCATATCTCCTAAACTAAGCGTCCTAGAGCGAAAAGGACTTTAATTCGTGACTACCCCCAAAAAATTGAAAAATCCACCCAAAACCAAAAAAAATTGAAATTTTTATATGAAAAACTTCTTTTGCCCATATCTCCTTAAATATGCGTCCTAGAGCGAAAAGGACTTTAATTCGTGACCACCCCCAAAAAATTGAAAAATCCACCCAAAACCTAAAAAAATTTAAATTTTTATATGAAAAACTTCTTTTGCCCATATCTCCTTAAATATGCGTCCTAGAGCGAAAAGGACTTTAATTCGTGACCACCCCAAAAAATGGAAAAATCCACCCAAAACCTAAAAAAATTGAAATTTTTATATGAAAAACTTCTTTTGCCCATATCTCCTTAAATATGCGTCCTAGAGCGAAAAGGACGTTAATTCGTGACCACCCCCAAAAAGTTGAAAAATCCACCCAAAACCTAAAAAAAATTTAAATTTTTATATGAAAAACTTCTTTTGCCCATATCTCCTAAACTAAGCGTCCTAGAGCGAAAAGGACTTTAATTCGTGACTACCCCCAAAAAATTGAAAAATCCACCCAAAACCTAAAAATATTGAAATTTTTATATGAAAAACTTCTTTCGCCCATATCTCCTTAAATATGCGTCCTAGAGCGAAAAGGACTTTAATTCGTGACCACCCCCAAAAAATTTAAAAATCCACCCAAAACCTAAAAAAATTGAAATTTTTATATGAAAAACTTCTTTTGCCCATATCTCCTTAAATATGCGTCCTAGAGCGAAAAGGACTTTAATTCGTGACTACCCCCAAAAAATTTAAAAATCCACCCAAAACCTAAAAATATTGAAATTTTTATATGAAAAACTTCTTTTACCCATATCTCCTGAAATATGCGTCCTAGAGCGAAAAGGACATTAATTCGTGACCACCCCAAAAAATTGAAAAATCCACCCAAAACCTAAAAAAATTGAAATTTTTTTATATGAAAAACTTATTTTGCCCATATCTCCTAAACTAAGCGTCCTAGAGCGAAAAGGACTTTAATTCGTGACTACCCCCAAAAAATTGAAAAATCCACCCAAAACCAAAAAAAATTTAAATTTTTATATGAAAAACTTCTTTTGCCCATATCTCCTTAAATATGCGTCCTAGAGCGAAAAGGACTTTAATTCGTGACCACCCCCAAAAAATTGAAAAATCCACCCAAAACCTAAAAAAATTTAAATTTTTATATGAAAAACTTCTTTTGCCCATATCTCCTTAAATATGCGTCCTAGAGCGAAAAGGACTTTAATTCGTGACCACCCCAAAAAATGGAAAAATCCACCCAAAACCTAAAAAAATTGAAATTTTTTTATATGAAAAACTTCTTTTGCCCATATCTCCTAAACTAAGCGTACTAGAGCGAAAAGGTCTTTAATTCGTGACTACCCCCAAAAAATTGAAAAATCCACCCAAAACCTAAAAATATTGAAATTTTTATATGAAAAACTTCTTTTACCCATATCTCCTTAAATATGCGTCCTAGAGCGAAAAGGACTTTAATTCGTGACTACCCCCAAAAAATTGAAAAATCCACCCAAAACCTAAAAATATTGAAATTTTTATATGAAAAACTTCTTTTGCCCATATCTCCTTAAATATGCGTCCTAGAGCGAAAAGGACTTTAATTCGTGACCACCTCCAAAAAATTTAAAAATCCACCCAAAACCTAAAAAAATTGAAATTTTTATATGAAAAACTTCTTTTGCCCATATCTCCTTAAATATGCGTCCTAGAGCGAAAAGGACTTTAATTCGTGACTACCCCCAAAAAATTGAAAAATCCACCCAAAACCTAAAAAAATTTAAATTTTTATATGAAAAACTTCTTTTGCCCATATCTCCTAAACTAAGCGTCCTAGAGCGAAAAGGACTTTAATTCGTGACTACCCCCAAAAAATTGAAAAATCCACCCAAAACCTAAAAAAATTTAAATTTTTATATGAAAAACTTCTTTTGCCCATATCTCCTTAAATATGCGTCCTAGAGCGAAAAGGACTTTAATTCGTGACTACCCCCAAAAAATTGAAAAATCCACCCAAAATCTAAAAAAATTGAAATTTTTATATGAAAAACTTCTTTTGCCCATATCTCCTAAACTAAGCGTCCTAGAGCGAAAAGGACTTTAATTCGTGACCACCCCCAAAAAATTGAAAAATCCACCCAAAACCTAAAAAAATTGAAATTTTTTTATATGAAAAACTTCTTTTGCCCATATCTCCTAAACTAAGCGTACTAGAGCGAAAAGGTCTTTAATTCGTGACTACCCCCAAAAAATTGAAAAATCCACCCAAAACCTAAAAATATTGAAATTTTTATATGAAAAACTTCTTTTACCCATATCTCCTTAAATATGCGTCCTAGAGCGAAAAGGTCTTTAATTCGTGACTACCCCCAAAACATTGAAAAATCCACCTAAAACCTAAAAAAATTGAAATTTTTATATGAAAAACTTCTTTTGCCCATATCTCCTTAAATATGCGTCCTAGAGCGAAAAGGACTTTAATTCGTGACCACCCCCAAAAAATTGAAAAATCCACCCAAAACCTAAAAAAATTTAAATTTTTATATGAAAAACTTCTTTTGCCCATATCTCCTTAAATATGCGTCCTAGAGCGAAAAGGACTTTAATTCGTGACCACCCCAAAAAATGGAAAAATCCACCCAAAACCTAAAAAAATTGAAATTTTTATATGAAAAACTTCTTTTGCCCATATCTCCTTAAATATGCGTCCTAGAGCGAAAAGGACGTTAATTCGTGACCACCCCCAAAAAGTTGAAAAATCCACCCAAAACCTAAAAAAATTTAAATTTTTTTATGAAAAACTTCTTTTGCCCATATCTCCTAAACTAAGCGTCCGAGAGCGAAAAGGACTTTAATTCGTGACTACCCCCAAAAAATTGAAAAATCCAACTTTAATTCGTGACCACCCCCAAAAAATTTTGAAAAATCCACCCAAAACCTAAAAAAATTGAAATTTTTATATGAAAAACTTCTTTTGCCCATATCTCCTTAAATATGCGTCCTAGAGCGAAAAGGACTTTAATTCGTGACCACCTCCAAAAAATTGAAAAATCCACCCAAAACCAAAAAAAAAATTAAATTTTTATATTAAAAACTTCTTTTGCCCATATCTCCTTAAATATGCGCCCTAGAGCGAAAAGGACTTTAATTCGTGACCACCCCCAAAAAATTTAAAAATCCACCCAAAACCTAAAAAAAAATTAAATTTTTATATGAAAAACTTCTTTTGCCCATATCTCCTTAAATATGCGTCCTAGAGCGAAAAGGACTTTAATTCGTGACTACCCCCAAAAAATTGAAAAATCCACCCAAAACCTAAAAAAATTTAAATTTTTATATGAAAAACTTCTTTTGCCCATATCTCCTAAACTAAGCGTCCTAGAGCGAAAAGGACTTTAATTCGTGACTACCCCCAAAAAATTTAAAAATCCACCCAAAACCTAAAAAAATTTAAATTTTTATATGAAAAACTTCTTTTGCCCATATCTCCTTAAATATGCGTCCTAGAGCGAAAAGGACTTTAATTCGTGACTACCCCCAAAAAATTGAAAAATCCACCCAAAACCTAAAAAAATTTAAATTTTTATATGAAAAACTTCTTTTGCCCATATCTCCTAAACTAAGCGTCCTAGAGCGAAAAGGACTTTAATTCGTGACTACCCCCAAAAAATTGAAAAATCCACCCAAAACCTAAAAAAATTTAAATTTTTATATGAAAAACTTCTTTTGCCCATATCTCCTTAAATATGCGTCCTAGAGCGAAAAGGACATTAATTCGTGACCACCCCAAAAAATTGAAAAATCCACCCAAAACCTAAAAAAATTGAAATTTTTTTATATGAAAAACTTCTTTTGCCCATATCTCCTAAACTAAGCGTCCTAGAGCGAAAAGGACTTTAATTCGTGACTACCACCAAAAAATTGAAAAATCCACCCAAAACCTAAAAAAATTGAAATTTTTATATGAAAAACTTCTTTTGCCCATATCTCCTTAAATATGCGTCCTAGAGCGAAAAGGACTTTAATTCGTGACCACCCCCAAAAAATTGAAAAATCCACCCAAAACCTAAACAAATTTAAATTTTTATATGAAAAACTTCTTTTGCCCATATCTCCTTAAATATGCGTCCTAGAGCGCAAAGGACGTTAATTCGTGACCACCCCAAAAAAATTGAAAAATCCACCCAAAACCTAAAAAAATTGAAATTTTTATATGAAAAACTTCTTTTGCCCATATCTCCTTAAATATGCGTCCTAGAGCGAAAAGGACTTTAATTCGTGACTACCCCCAAAAAATTTAAAAATCCACCCAAAACCTAACAAAATTGAAATTTTTATATGAAAAACTTCTTTTGCCCATATCTCCTTAAATATGCGTCCTAGAGCGAAAAGGACTTTAATTCGTGACTACCCCCAAAAAATTGAAAAATCCACCCAAAACCTAAAAAAATTCAATTTTTAAATGAAAAACTTCTTTTGCCCATATCTCCTAAACTAAGCGTCCTAGAGCGAAAAGGACTTTAATTCGTGACTACCCCCAAAAAATTTAAAAATCCACCCAAAACCTAAAAATATTGAAATTTTTATATGAAAAACTTCTTTTACCCATATCTCCTTAAATATGCGTCCTAGAGCGAAAAGGACATTAATTCGTGACCACCCCAAAAAATTGAAAAATCCACCCAAAACCTAAAAAAATTGAAATTTTTTTATATGAAAAACTTCTTTTGCCCATATCTCCTAAACTAAGCGTCCTAGAGCGAAAAGGACTTTAATTCGTGACTACCCCCAAAAAATTGAAAAATCCACCCAAAACCAAAAAAAATTGAAATTTTTATATGAAAAACTTCTTTTGCCCATATCTCCTTAAATATGCGTCCTAGAGCGAAAAGGACTTTAATTCGTGACCACCCCCAAAAAATTGAAAAATCCACCCAAAACCTAAAAAAATTTAAATTTTTATATGAAAAACTTCTTTTGCCCATATCTCCTTAAATATGCGTCCTAGAGCGAAAAGGACTTTAATTCGTGACCACCCCAAAAAATGGAAAAATCCACCCAAAACCTAAAAAAATTGAAATTTTTATATGAAAAACTTCTTTTGCCCATATCTCCTTAAATATGCGTCCTAGAGCGAAAAGGACGTTAATTCGTGACCACCCCCAAAAAGTTGAAAAATCCACCCAAAACCTAAAAAAAATTTAAATTTTTATATGAAAAACTTCTTTTGCCCATATCTCCTAAACTAAGCGTCCTAGAGCGAAAAGGACTTTAATTCGTGACTACCCCCAAAAAATTGAAAAATCCACCCAAAACCTAAAAATATTGAAATTTTTATATGAAAAACTTCTTTCGCCCATATATCCTTAAATATGCGTCCTTGAGCGAAAAGGACTTTAATTCGTGACCACCCCCAAAAAATTTAAAAATCCACCCAAAACCTAAAAAAATTGAAATTTTTATATGAAAAACTTCTTTTGCCCATATCTCCTTAAATATGCGTCCTAGAGCGAAAAGGACTTTAATTCGTGACTACCCCCAAAAAATTTAAAAATCCACCCAAAACCTAAAAATATTGAAATTTTTATATGAAAAACTTCTTTTACCCATATCTCCTTAAATATGCGTCCTAGAGCGAAAAGGACATTAATTCGTGACCACCCCAAAAAATTGAAAAATCCACCCAAAACCTAAAAAAATTGAAATTTTTTTATATGAAAAACTTCTTTTGCCCATATCTCCTAAACTAAGCGTCCTAGAGCGAAAAGGACTTTAATTCGTGACTACCCCCAAAAAATTGAAAAATCCACCCAAAACCAAAAAAAATTAAAATTTTTATATGAAAAACTTCTTTTGCCCATATCTCCTTAAATATGCGTCCTAGAGCGAAAAGGACTTTAATTCGTGACCACCCCCAAAAAATTGAAAAATCCACCCAAAACCTAAAAAAATTTAAATTTTTATATGAAAAACTTCTTTTGCCCATATCTCCTTAAATATGCGTCCTAGAGCGAAAAGGACTTTAATTCGTGACCACCCCAAAAAATGGAAAAATCCACCCAAAACCTAAAAAAAATGAAATTTTTTTATATGAAAAACTTCTTTTGCCCATATCTCCTAAACTAAGCGTACTAGAGCGAAAAGGTCTTTAATTCGTGACTACCCCCAAAAAATTGAAAAATCCACCCAAAACCTAAAAATATTGAAATTTTTATATGAAAAACTTCTTTTACCCATATCTCCTTAAATATGCGTCCTAGAGCGAAAAGGACTTTAATTCGTGACTACCCCCAAAAAATTGAAAAATCCACCCAAAACCTAAAAATATTGAAATTTTTATATGAAAAACTTCTTTTGCCCATATCTCCTTAAATATGCGTCCTAGAGCGAAAAGGACTTTAATTCGTGACCACCCCCAAAAAATTTAAAAATCCACCCAAAACCTAAAAAAATTGAAATTTTTATATGAAAAACTTCTTTTGCCCATATCTCCTTAAATATGCGTCCTAGAGCGAAAAGGACTTTAATTCGTGACCACCTCCAAAAAATTGAAAAATCCACCCAAAACCAAAAAAAATTTAAATTTTTATATGAAAAACTTCTTTTGCCCATATCTCCTTAAATATGCGTCCTAGAGCGAAAAGGACTTTAATTCGTGACTACCCCCAAAAAATTGAAAAATCCACCCAAAACCTAAAAAAATTTAAATTTTTATATGAAAAACTTCTTTTGCCCATATCTCCTAAACTAAGCGTCCTAGAGCGAAAAGGACTTTAATTCGTGACTACCCCCAAAAAATTGAAAAATCCACCCAAAACCTAAAAAAATTTAAATTTTTATATGAAAAACTTCTTTTGCCCATATCTCCTTAAATATGCGTCCTAGAGCGAAAAGGACTTTAATTCGTGACTACCCCCAAAAAATTGAAAAATCCACCCAAAATCTAAAAAAATTTAAATTTTTATATGAAAAACTTCTTTTGCCCATATCTCCTAAACTAAGCGTCCTAGAGCGAAAAGGACTTTAATTCGTGACCACCCCCAAAAAATTGAAAAATCCACCCAAAACCTAAAAAAATTGAAATTTTTTTATATGAAAAACTTCTTTTGCCCATATCTCCTAAACTAAGCGTACTAGAGCGAAAAGGTCTTTAATTCGTGACTACCCCCAAAAAATTGAAAAATCCACCCAAAACCTAAAAATATTGAAATTTTTATATGAAAAACTTCTTTTACCCATATCTCCTTAAATATGCGTCCTAGAGCGAAAAGGTCTTTAATTCGTGACTACCCCCAAAAAATTGAAAAATCCACCCAAAACCTAAAAAAATTGAAATTTTTATATGAAAAACTTCTTTTGCCCATATCTCCTTAAATATGCGTCCTAGAGCGAAAAGGACTTTAATTCGTGACCACCCCCAAAAAATTGAAAAATCCACCCAAAACCTAAAAAAATTTAAATTTTTATATGAAAAACTTCTTTTGCCCATATCTCCTTAAATATGCGTCCTAGAGCGAAAAGGACTTTAATTCGTGACCACCCCAAAAAATGGAAAAATCCACCCAAAACCTAAAAAAATTGAAATTTTTATATGAAAAACTTCTTTTGCCCATATCTCCTTAAATATGCGTCCTAGAGCGAAAAGGACGTTAATTCGTGACCACCCCCAAAAAGTTGAAAAATCCACCCAAAACCTAAAAAAAATTTAAATTTTTATATGAAAAACTTCTTTTGCCCATATCTCCTAAACTAAGCGTCCTAGAGCGAAAAGGACTTTAATTCGTGACTACCCCCAAAAAATTGAAAAATCCAACTTTAATTCGTGACCACCCCCAAAAAATTTTGAAAAATCCACCCAAAACCTAAAAAAATTGAAATTTTTATATGAAAAACTTCTTTTGCCCATATCTCCTTAAATATGCGTCCTAGAGCGAAAAGGACTTTAATTCGTGACCACCTCCAAAAAATTGAAAAATCCACCCAAAACCAAAAAAAAATTAAATTTTTATATTAAAAACTTCTTTTGTCCATATCTCCTTAAATATGCGCCCTAGAGCGAAAAGGACTTTAATTCGTGACCACCCCCAAAAAATTTAAAAATCCACCCAAAACCTAAAAAAAATTAAATTTTTATATGAAAAACTTCTTTTGCCCATATCTCCTTAAATATGCGTCCTAGAGCGAAAAGGACTTTAATTCGTGACTACCCCCAAAAAATTGAAAAATCCACCCAAAACCTAAAAAAATTTAAATTTTTATATGAAAAACTTCTTTTGCCCATATCTCCTAAACTAAGCGTCCTAGAGCGAAAAGGACTTTAATTCGTGACTACCCCCAAAAAATTGAAAAATCCACCCAAAACCTAAAAAAATTTAAATTTTTATATGAAAAACTTCTTTTGCCCATATCTCCTTAAATATGCGTCCTAGAGCGAAAAGGACTTTAATTCGTGACTACCCCCAAAAAATTGAAAAATCCACCCAAAACCTAAAAAAATTGAAATTTTTATACGAAAAACTTCTTTTGCCCATATCTCCTAAACTAAGCGTCCTAGAGCGAAAAGGACTTTAATTCGTGACCACCCCCAAAAAATTGAAAAATCCACCCAAAACCTAAAATTATTGAAATTTTTATATGAAAAACTTCTTTTGCCCATATCTCCTTAAATATGCGTCCTAGAGCGAAAAGGACTTTAATTCGTGACCACCCCCAAAAAATTTAAAAATCCACCCAAAACCTAAAAAAATTGAAATTTTTATATGAAAAACTTCTTTTGCCCATATCTCCTTAAATATGCGTCCTAGAGCGAAAATGACTAATTTGTGACCACCCCCAAAAAATTGAAAAATCCACCCAAAACCTAAAAAAATTGAAATTTTTATATGAAAAACTTCTTTTGCCCATATCTCCTAAACTAAGCGTCCTAGAGCGAAAAGGACTTTAATTCGTGACTACCCCCAAAAAATTGAAAAATCCACCCAAAACCTAAAAATATTGAAATTTTTATATGAAAAACTTCTTTTGCCCATATCTCCTTAAATATGCGTCCTAGAGCGAAAAGGACTTTAATTCGTGACCACCCCCAAAAAATTTAAAAATCCACCCAAAACCTAAAAAAATTGAAATTTTTATATGAAAAACTTCTTTTGCCCATATCTCCTTAAATATGCGTCCTAGAGCGAAAAGGACTTTAATTCGTGACCACCTCCAAAAAATTGAAAAATCCACCCAAAACCAAAAAAAAATTTAAATTTTTATATGAAAAACTTCTTTTGCCCATATCTCCTTAAATATGCGTCCTAGAGCGAAAAGGACTTTAATTCGTGACTACCCCCAAAAAATTGAAAAATCCACCCAAAACCTAAAAAAATTTTAATTTTTATATGAAAAACTTCTTTTGCCCATATCTCCTAAACTAAGCGTCCTAGAGCGAAAAGGACTTTAATTCGTGACTACCCCCAAAAAATTGAAAAATCCACCCAAAACCTAAAAAAATTTAAATTTTTATATGAAAAACTTCTTTTGCCCATATCTCCTTAAATATGCGTCCTAGAGCGAAAAGGACTTTAATTCGTGACTACCCCCAAAAAATTGAAAAATCCACCCAAAATCTAAAAAAATTGAAATTTTTATATGAAAAACTTCTTTTGCCCATATCTCCTAAACTAAGCGTCCTAGAGCGAAAAGGACTTTAATTCGTGACCACCCCCAAAAAATTGAAAAATCCACCCAAAACCTAAAATTATTGAAATTTTTATATGAAAAACTTCTTTTGCCCATATCTCCTAAACTAAGCGTCCTAGAGCGAAAAGGACTTTAATTCGTGACCACCCCCAAAAAATTGAAAAATCCACCCAAAACCTAAAAAAATTGAAATTTTTTTATATGAAAAACTTCTTTTGCCCATATCTCCTAAACTAAGCGTACTAGAGCGAAAAGGTCTTTAATTCGTGACTACCCCCAAAAAATTGAAAAATCCACCCAAAACCTAAAAATATTGAAATTTTTATATGAAAAACTTCTTTTACCCATATCTCCTAAATATGCGTCCTAGAGCGAAAAGGTCTTTAATTCGTGACTACCCCCAAAAAATTGAAAAATCCACCCAAAACCTAAAAAAATTGAAATTTTTATATGAAAAACTTCTTTTGCCCATATCTCCTTAAATATGCGTCCTAGAGCGAAAAGGACTTTAATTCGTGACCACCCCCAAAAAATTGAAAAATCCACCCAAAACCTAAAAAAATTTAAATTTTTATATGAAAAACTTCTTTTGCCCATATCTCCTTAAATATGCGTCCTAGAGCGAAAAGGACTTTAATTCGTGACCACCCCAAAAAATGGAAAAATCCACCCAAAACCTAAAAAAATTGAAATTTTTATATGAAAAACTTCTTTTGCCCATATCTCCTTAAATATGCGTCCTAGAGCGAAAAGGACGTTAATTCGTGACCACCCCCAAAAAGTTGAAAAATCCACCCAAAACCTAAAAAAAATTTAAATTTTTATATGAAAAACTTCTTTTGCCCATATCTCCTAAACTAAGCGTCCTAGAGCGAAAAGGACTTTAATTCGTGACTACCCCCAAAAAATTGAAAAATCCAACTTTAATTCGTGACCACCCCCAAAAAATTTTGAAAAATCCACCCAAAACCTAAAAAAATTGAAATTTTTATATGAAAAACTTCTTTTGCCCATATCTCCTTAAATATGCGTCCTAGAGCGAAAAGGACTTTAATTCGTGACCACCTCCAAAAAATTGAAAAATCCACCCAAAACCAAAAAAAAATTAAATTTTTATATGAAAAACTTCTTTTGCCCATATCTCCTTAAATATGCGCCCTAGAGCGAAAAGGACTTTAATTCGTGACCACCCCCAAAAAATTTAAAAATCCACCCAAAACCTAAAAAAAATTAAATTTTTATATGAAAAACTTCTTTTGCCCATATCTCCTTAAATATGCGTCCTAGAGCGAAAAGGACTTTAATTCGTGACTACCCCCAAAAAATTGAAAAATCCACCCAAAACCTAAAAAAATTTAAATTTTTATATGAAAAACTTCTTTTGCCCATATCTCCTAAACTAAGCGTCCTAGAGCGAAAAGGACTTTAATTCGTGACTACCCCCAAAAAATTGAAAAATCCACCCAAAACCTAAAAAAATTTAAATTTTTATATGAAAAACTTCTTTTGCCCATATCTCCTTAAATATGCGTCCTAGAGCGAAAAGGACTTTAATTCGTGACTACCCCCAAAAAATTGAAAAATCCACCCAAAACCTAAAAAAATTGAAATTTTTATACGAAAAACTTCTTTTGCCCATATCTCCTAAACTAAGCGTCCTAGAGCGAAAAGGACTTTAATTCGTGACCACCCCCAAAAAATTGAAAAATCCACCCAAAACCTAAAATTATTGAAATTTTTATATGAAAAACTTCTTTTGCCCATATCTCCTTAAATATGCGTCCTAGAGCGAAAAGGACTTTAATTCGTGACCACCCCCAAAAAATTGAAAAATCCACCCAAAACCTAAAAAAATTGAAATTTTTATATGAAAAACTTCTTTTGCCCATATCTCCTTAAATATGCGTCCTAGAGCGGAATGGACTTTAATTCGTGACTACCCCCAAAAAATTGAAAAATCCACCCAAAACCAAAAAAAAATTAAATATTTATATGAAAAACTTCTTTTGCCCATATCTCCTAAACTAAGCGTCCTAGAGCGAAAATGACTAATTCGTGACCACCCCCAAAAAATTGAAAAATCCACCCAAAACCTAAAAAAATTGAAATTTTTATATGAAAAACTTCTTTTGCCCATATCTCCTAAACTAAGCGTCCCAGAGCGAAAAGGACTTTAATTCGTGACTACCCCAAAAAAATTGAAAAATCCACCCAAAACCTAAAAATATTGAAATTTTTATATGAAAAACTTCTTTTGCCCATATCTCCTTAAATATGCGTCCTAGAGCGAAAAGGACGTTAATTCGTGACCACACCAAAAAAATTGAAAAATCCACCCACAACCTAAAAAAAATGAAATTTTTTTATATGAAAAACTTCTTTTGCCCATATCTCCTAAACTAAGCGTACTAGAGCGAAAAGGTCTTTAATTCGTGACTACCCCCAAAAAATTGAAAAATCCACCCAAAACCTAAAAAAATTGAAATTTTTATATGAAAAACTTCTTTTGCCCATATCTCCTTAAATATGCGTCCTAGAGCGAAAAGGACTTTAATTCGTGACCACCCACAAAAAATTGAAAAATCCACCCAAAACCTAAAAAAATTTAAATTTTTATATGAAAAACTTCTTTTGCCCATATCTCCTTAAATATGCGTCCTAGAGCGAAAAGGACTTTAATTCGTGACCACCCCAAAAAATGGAAAAATCCACCCAAAACCTAAAAAAATTGAAATTTTTATATGAAAAACTTCTTTTGCCCATATCTCCTTAAATATGCGTCCTAGAGCGAAAAGGACGTTAATTCGTGACCACCCCCAAAAAGTTGAAAAATCCACCCAAAACCTAAAAAAAATTTAAATTTTTATATGAAAAACTTCTTTTGCCCATATCTCCTAAACTAAGCGTCCTAGAGCGAAAAGGACTTTAATTCGTGACTATCCCCAAAAAATTGAAAAATCCACCCAAAACCTAAAAAAATTGAAATTTTTATATGAAAAACTTCTTTTGCCCATATCTCCTAAACTAAGCGTCCTAGAGCGAAAAGGACTTTAATTCGTGACTACCCCCAAAAAATTGAAAAATCCAACTTTAATTCGTGACCACCCCCAAAAAATTGAAAAATCCACCCAAAACCTAAAAAAATTGAAATGTTTATATGAAAAACTTCTTTTGCCCATATCTCCTTAAATATGCATCCTAGAGCGAAAAGGACTTTAATTCGTGACCACCTCCAAAAAATTGAAAAATCCACCCAAAACCAAAAAAAAATTAAATTTTTATATGAAAAACTTCTTTTGCCCATATCTCCTTAAATATGCGCCCTAGAGCGAAAAGGACTTTAATTCGTGACCAGCCCCAAAAAATTTAAAAATCCACCCAAAACCTAAAAAAAATTAAATTTTTATATGAAAAACTTCTTTTGCCCATATCTCCTAAACTAAGCGTCCTAGAGCGAAAAGGACTTTAATTCGTGACCACCCCTAAAAAATTGAAAAATCCACCCAAAACCTAAAAAAATTGAAATTTTTTTATATGAAAAACTTCTTTTGCCCATATCTCCTAAACTAAGCGTACTAGAGCGAAAAGGTCTTTAATTCGTGACTACCCCCAAAAAATTGAAAAATCCACCCAAAACCTAAAAAAATTGAAATTTTTATATGAAAAACTTCTTTTGCCCATATCTCCTTAAATATGCGTCCTAGAGCGAAAAGGACTTTAATTCGTGACCACCCCCAAAAAATTGAAAAATCCACCCAAAACCTAAAAAAATTTAAATTTTTATATGAAAAACTTCTTTTGCCCATATCTCCTTAAATATGCGTCCTAGAGCGAAAAGGACTTTAATTCGTGACCACCCCCAAAAAATTTAAAAATCCACCCAAAACCTAAAAAAATTGAAATTTTTATATGAAAAACTTCTTTTGCCCATATCTCCTAAACTAAGCGTCCTAGAGCGAAAAGGACTTTAATTCGTGACCACCCAAAAAAATTGAAAAATCCACCCAAAACCTAAAAAAATTTAAATTTTTATATGAAAAACTTCTTTTGCCCATATCTCCTTAAATATGCGCCCTAGAGCGAAAAGGACTTTAATTCGTGACCACCCCCAAAAAATTTAAAAATCCACCCAAAACCTAAAAAAATTGAAATTTTTATATGAAAAACTTCTTTTGCCCATATCTTCTAAACTAAGCGTCCTAGAGCGAAAAGGACTTTAATTCGTGACCACCCAAAAAAAATTGAAAAATCCACCCAAAACCTATAAAAATTGAAATTTTTATATGAAAAACTTCTTTTGCCCATATCTCCTTAAATATGCGTCCTAGAGCGAAAAGGACTTTAATTCGTGACTACGCCCAAAAAATTGAAAAATCCACCCAAAACCTAAAATTATTGAAATTTTTATATGAAAAACTTCTTTTGCCCATATCTCCTTAAATATGCGTCCTAGAGCGAAAAGGACTTTAATTCGTGACCACCCCCAAAAAATTGAAAAATCCACCCAAAACCTAAAAAAATTTAAATTTTTATATGAAAAACTTTTTTTGCCCATATCTCCTTAAATATGCGTCCTAGAGCGAAAAGGACTTTAATTCGTAACCACCTCCAAAAAATTGAAAAATCTACCCAAAACCTAAAAAAATTGAAATTTTTATATGAAAAACTTCTTTTGCCCATATCTCCTTAAATATGCGTCCTAGAGCGAAAAGGACTTTAATTCGTGACCACCCCCAAAAAATTTAAAAATCCACCCAAAACCTAAAAAATATTAAATTTTTATATGAAAAACTTCTTTTGCCCATATCTCCTTAAATATGCGTCCTAGAGCGAAAAGGACTTTAATTCGTGACCACCCCCAAAAAATTGAAAAATCCACCCAAAACCTAAAATTATTGAAATTTTTATATGAAAAACTTCTTTTGCCCATATCTCCTTAAATATGCGTCCTAGAGCGAAAAGGACTTAAATTCGTGACCACCCCCAAAAAATTTAAAAATCCTCCCAAAACGTAAAATTATTGAAATTTTTATATGAAAAACTTCTTTTGCCCATATCTCCTAAACTAAGCGTCCTAGAGCGAAAAGGACTTTAATTCGTGACCACCCCCAAAAAATTGAAAAATCCACCCAAAACCTAAAAAAAATTGAAATTTTTATATGAAAAACTTCTTTTGCCCATATCTCCTAAACTAAGCGTCCTAGAGCGAAAAGGACTTTAATTCGTGACTACCCCCAAAAAATTGAAATATCCAACTTTAATTCGTGACCACCCCCAAAAAATTGAAAAATCCACCCAAAATCTAAAAAAATTGAAATTTTTATATGAAAAACTTCTTTTGCCCATATCTCCTTAAATATGCGTCCTAGAGCGAAAAGGACTTTAATTCGTGACCACCTCCAAAAAATTGAAAAATCCACCCAAAACCAAAAAAAATTTAAATTTTTATATGAAAAACTTCTTTTGCCCATATCTCCTTAATTATGCGTCCTAGAGCGAAAAGGACTTTAATTCGTGACCACCCCCAAAAAATTGAAAAATCCACCCAAAACCAAAAAAAAATTAAATTTTTATATGAAAAACTTCTTTTGCCCATATCTCCTTAAATATGCGTCCTAGAGCGAAAAGGACTTTAATTCGTGACCACCCCCAAAAAATTTAAAAATCCACCCAAAACCTAAAAAAATTTAAATTTTTATATGAAAAACTTCTTTTGCCCATATCTCCTAAACTAAGCGTCCTAGAGCGAAAAGGACTTTAATTCGTGACTACCCCAAAAAAATTGAAAAATCCACCCAAAACCTAAAAATATTGAAATTTTTATATGAAAAACTTCTTTTGCCCAAGGACGAAAAGGACGTTAATTCGTGACCACCCCAAAAAAATTGAAAAATCCACCCAAAACCTAAAAAAATTGAAATTTTTTTATATGAAAAACTTCTTTTGCCCATATCTCCTTAAATATGCGTCCTAGAGCGAAAAGGACTTTAATTCGTGACTACCCCCAAAAAATTGAAAAATCCCAAAAAAAATTGAAAAATCCACCCAAAACCTAAAAATATTGAAATTTTTATATGAAAAACTTCTTTTGCCCAAGGACGAAAAGGACGTTAATTCGTGACCACCCCAAAAAAATTGAAAAATCCACCCAAAACCTAAAAAAATTGAAATTTTTTTATATGAAAAACTTCTTTTGCCCATATCTCCTAAACTAAGCGTACTAGAGCGAAAAGGTCTTTAATTCGTGACTACCCCCAAAAAATTTAAAAATCCACCCAAAACCTAAAAAAATTGACATTTTTATATGAAAAACTTCTTTTGCCCATATCTCCTTAAATATGCGTCCTAGAGCGAAAAGGACTTTAATTCGTGACCACCCCCAAAAAATTGAAAAATCCACCCAAAACCTAAAAAATTTTAAATTTTTATATGAAAAACTTCTTTTGCCCATATCTCCTTAAATATGCGTCCTAGAGCGAAAAGGACTTTAATTCGTGACCACCCCAAAAAATTGAAAAATCCACCCAAAACCTAAAAAATTTTAAATATTTATATGAAAAACTTCTTTTGCCCATATCTCCTTAAATATGCGTCCTAGAGCGAAAAGGACTTTAATTCGGACCAAAAAATGGAAAAATCCACCCAAAACCTAAAAAAATTTAAATTTTTATATGAAAAACTTCTTTTGCCCATATCTCCTTAAATATGCGTCCTAGAGCGAAAAGGACGTTAATTCGTGACCACCCCCAAAAAGTTGAAAAATCCACCCAAAACCTAAAAAAAATTTAAATTTTTATATGAAAAACTTCTTTTGCCCATATCTCCTAAACTAAGCGTCCTAGAGCGAAAAGGACTTTAATTCGTGACTACCCCCAAAAAATTGAAAAATCCACCCAAAACCTAAAAAAATTTAAATTTTTATATGAAAAACTTCTTTTGCCCATATCTATATATATGAAAAACTTATGAAAAACTTCTTTTGCCATATCTTAAATATGCGTCCTAGAGCGAAAAGGACTTTAATTCGTGACCACCCCCAAAAAATTTAAAAATCCACCCAAAACCTAAAAAAAATTAAATTTTTATATGAAAAACTTCTTTTGCCCATATCTCCTTAAATATGCGTCCTAGAGCGAAAAGGACTTTAATTCGTGACTACCCCCAAAAAATTGAAAAATCCACCCAAAACCTAAAAAAATTTAAATTTTTATATGAAAAACTTCTTTTGCCCATATCTCCTAAACTAAGCGTCCTAGAGCGAAAAGGACTTTAATTCGTGACTACCCCCAAAAAATTGAAAATCCACCCACAATGAAAAACTTATTTTGCCCATATCTCCTTAAATATGCGTCCTAGAGCGAAAAGGACTTTAATTCGTGACCACCCCCAAAAAATTGAAAAATCCACCCAAAATCTAAAAAAATTGAAATTTTTATATGAAAAACTTCTTTTGCCCATATCTCCTAAACTAAGCGTCCTAGAGCGAAAAGGACTTTAATTCGTGACCACCCCCAAAAAATTGAAAAATCCACCCAAAACCTAAAAAAAATTGAAATTTTTATATGAAAAACTTCTTTTGCCCATATCTCCTAAACTAAGCGTCCTAGAGCGAAAAGGACTTTAATTCGTGACTACCCCAAAAAAATTGAAAAATCCACCCAAAACCTAAAATTATTGAAATTTTTATATGAAAAACTTCTTTTGCCCATATCTCCTTAAATATGCGTCCTAGAGCGAAAAGGACTTTAATTCGTGACCACCCCCAAAAAAGTGAAAAATCCACCCAAAACCTAAAAAAATTGAAATTTTTATATGAAAAACTTCTTTTGCCCATATCTCCTTAAATATGCGTCCTAGAGCGAAAAGGACTTTAATTCGTGACCACCCCCAAAAAATTTAAAAATCCACCCAAAACCTAAAAAAATTTAAATTTTTATATGAAAAACTTCTTTTGCCCATATCTCCTTAAATATGCGTCCTAGAGCGAAAAGGACTTTAATTCGTGACTACCCCCAAAAAATTGAAAAATCCACCCAAAACCTAAAAAAATTTAAATTTTTATATGAAAAACTTCTTTTGCCCATATCTCCTAAACTAAGCGTCCTAGAGCGAAAAGGACTTTAATTCGTGACTACCCCCAAAAAATTGAAAAATCCACCCAAAACCTAAAAAAATTAAAATTTTTATATGAAAAACTTCTTTTGCCCATATCTCCTTAAATATGCGTCCTAGAGCGAAAAGGACTTTAATTCGTGACTACCCCCAAAAAATTGAAAAATCCACCCAAAATCTAAAAAAATTGAAATTTTTATATGAAAAACTTCTTTTGCCCATATCTCCTAAACTAAGCGTCCTAGAGCGAAAAGGACTTTAATTCGTGACCACCCAAAAAAATTGAAAAATCCACCCAAAACCTATAAAAATTGAAATTTTTATATGAAAAACTTCTTTTGCCATATCTCCTTAAATATGCGTCCTAGAGCGAAAAGGACTTTAATTCGTGACCACCCCCAAAAAATTGAAAAATCCACCCAAAACCTAAAAAAATTTAAATTTTTATATGAAAAACTTTTTTTGCCCATATCTCCTTAAATATGCGTCCTAGAGCGAAAAGGACTTTAATTCGTGACCACCTCCAAAAAATTGAAAAATCTACCCAAAACCTAAAAAAATTGAAATTTTTATATGAAAAACTTCTTTTGCCCATATCTCCTAAACTAAGCGTCCTAGAGCGAAAAGGACTTTAATTCGTGACTACCCCCAAAAAATTGAAAAATCCACCCAAAACCTAAAAAAATTTAAATTTTTATATGAAAAACTTCTTTTGCCCATATCTCCTTAAATATGCGTCCTAGAGCGAAAAGGACTTTAATTCGTGACCACCCCAAAAAATTGAAAAATCCACCCAAAACCTAAAAAAATTGAAATTTTTATATGAAAAACTTCTTTTGCCCATATCTCCTTAAATATGCGTCCTAGAGCGAAAAGGACTTTAATTCGTGACCACCCCCAAAAAATTGAAAAATCCACCCAAAACCTAAAATTATTGAAATTTTTATATGAAAAACTTCTTTTGCCCATATCTCCTTAAATATGCGTCCTAGAGCGAAAAGGACTTTAATTCGTGACCACCCCCAAAAAATTGAAAAATCCACCCAAAACCTAAAAAAATTGAAATTTTTATATAAAAAACTTCTTTTGCCCATATCTCCTAAACTAAGCGTCCTAGAGCGAAAAGGACTTTAATTCGTGACTACCCCCAAAAAATTGAAAAATCCAACTTTAATTCGTGACCACCCCCAAAAAATTGAAAAATCCACCCAAAACCTAAAAAAATTGAAATTTTTATATGAAAAACTTCTTTTGCCCATATCTCCTTAAATATGCGTCCTAGAGCGAAAAGGACTTTAATTCGTGACCACCTCCAAAAAATTTAAAAATCCACCCAAAACCAAAAAAAATTAAATTTTTATATGAAAAACTTCTTTAGCCCATATCTCCTTAATTATGCGTCCTAGAGCGAAAAGGACTTTAATTCGTGACCACCCCCAAAAAATTTAAAAATCCACCCAAAACCTAAAAAAAAATAAATTTTTATATGAAAAACTTCTTTTGCCCATATCTCCTTAAATATGCGTCCTAGAGCGAAAAGGACTTTAATTCGTGACTACCCCCAAAAAATTGAAAAATCCACCCAAAACCTAAAAAAATTTAAATTTTTATATGAAAAACTTCTTTTGCCCATATCTCCTAAACTAAGCGTCCTAGAGCGAAAAGGACTTTAATTCGTGACTACCCCCAAAAAATTGAAAAATCCACCCAAAACCTAAGAAAATTTAAATTTTTATATGAAAAACTTCTTTTGCCCATATCTCCTTAAATATGCGTCCTAGAGCGAAAAGGACTTTAATTCGTGACTACCCCCACAAAATTGAAAAATCCACCCAAAATCTAAAAAAATTGAAATTTTTATATGAAAAACTTCTTTTGCCCATATCTCCTAAACTAAGCGTCCTAGAGCGAAAAGGACTTTAATTCGTGACCACCCCCAAAAAATTGAAAAATCCACCCAAAACCTAAAATTATTGAAATTTTTATATGAAAAACTTCTTTTGCCCATATCTCCTTAAATATGCGTCCTAGAGCGAAAAGGACTTTAATTCGTGACCACCCCCAAAAAATTGAAAAATCCACCCAAAACCTAAAAAAATTGAAATTTTTATATTAAAAACTTCTTTTGCCCATATCTCCTAAACTAAGCGTCCTAGAGCGAAAAGGACTTTAATTCGTGACTACCCCAAAAAAATTGAAAAATCCACCCAAAACCTAAAAATATTGAAATTTTTATATGAAAAACTTCTTTTGCCCAAGGACGAAAAGGACGTTAATTCGTGACCACCCCAAAAAAATTGAAAAATCCACCCAAAACCTAAAATTATTGACATTTTTATATGAAAAACTTCTTTTGCCCATATCTCCTTAAATATGCGTCCTAGAGCGAAAAGGACTTTAATTCGTGACTACCCCCAAAAAATTGAAAAATCCACCCAAAACCTAAAAAAATTGAAATTTTTATATGAAAAACTTCTTTTGCCCATATCTCCTAAACTAAGCGTCCTAGAGCGAAAAGGACTTTAATTCGTGACTACCCCCAAAAAATTGAAAAATCCACTCAAAACCTAAAAAAATTTAAATTTTTATATGAAAAACTTCTTTTGCCCATATCTCCTTAAATATGCGTCCTAGAGCGAAAAGGACTTTAATTCGGATCAAAAAATGGAAAAATCCACCCAAAACCTAAAAAATTGAAATTTTTATATGAAAAACTTCTTTTGCCCATATCTCCTTAAATATGCGTCCTAGAGCGAAAAGGACGTTAATTCGTGACCACCCCCAAAAAGTTGAAAAATCCACCCAAAACCTAAAAAAAATTTAAATTTTTATATGAAAAACTTCTTTTGCCCATATCTCCTAAACTAAGCGTCCTAGAGCGAAAAGGACTTTAATTCGTGACTACCCCCAAAAAATTGAAAAATCCACCCAAAACCTAAAAAAATTGAAATTTTTATATGAAAAACTTCTTTTGCCCATATCTCCTAAACTAAGCGTCCTAGAGCGAAAAGGACTTTAATTCGTGACTACCCCCAAAAAATTGAAAAATCCAACTTTAATTCGTGACCACCCCCAAAAAATTGAAAAATCCACCCAAAACCTAAAAAAATTTAAATTTTTATATGAAAAACTTCTTTTGTCCATATCTCATTAAATATGCGTCCTAGAGCGAAAAGGACTTTAATTCGTGACCACCTCCAAAAAATTGAAAAATCCACCCAAAACCAAAAAAAATTTAAATTTTTATATGAAAAACTTCTTTTGCCCATATCTCCTTAAATATGTGTCCTAGAGCGAAAAGGACTTTAATTCGTGACCACCCCCAAAAAATTTAAAAATCCACCCAAAACCTAAAAAAAATTAAATTTTTATATGAAAAACTTCTTTTGCCCATATCTACTTAAATATGCGTCCTAGAGCGAAAAGGACTTTAATTCGTGACTACCCCCAAAAAATTGAAAAATCCACCCAAAACCTAAAAAAATTTAAATTTTTATATGAAAAACTTCTTTTGCCCATATCTCCTAAACTAAGCGTCCTAGAGCGAAAAGGACTTTAATTCGTGACCATCCTCAAAAAATTTAAAAATCCACCCAAAACCTAAAATTATTGAAATTTTTATATGAAAAACTTCTTTTGCCCATATCTCCTTAAATATGCGTCCTAGAGCGAAAAGGACTTTAATTCGTGACCACCCAAAAAAATTGAAAAATCCACCCAAAAAATTGAAAAATCCACCCAAAACTTAAAATTATTGAAATTTTTATATGAAAAACTTCTTTTGCCCATATCTCCTTAAATATGCGTCCTAGAGCGAAAATCACTTGAATTCGTGACTACCCCCAAAAAATTGAAAAATCCACCCAAAACCAAAAAAAAAATTAAATATTTATATGAAAAACTTCTTTTGCCCATATCTCCTAAACTAAGCTTCCTAGAGCGAAAATGACTTTAATTCGTGACCACCCCCAAAAAATTGAAAAATCCACCCAAAACCTAAAAAAATTGAAATTTTTATATGAAAAACTTCTTTTGCCCATATCTCCTAAACTAAGCGTCCTAGAGCGAAAAGGACTTTAATTCGTGACTACCCCCAAAAAATTGAAAAATCCACCCAAAACCTAAAAAAATTTAAATTTTTATATGAAAAACTTCTTTTGCCCATATCTCCTTAAACATGCGTCCTAGAGCGAAAAGGACTTTAATTCGTGACCACCCCCAAAAAATTGAAAAATCCACCCAAAACCTAAAAAAATTGAAATTTTTATATGAAAAACTTCTTTTGCCCATATCTCCTTAAATATGCGTCCTAGAGCGAAAAGGACTTTAATTCGTGACCACCTCCAAAAAATTGAAAAATCCACCCAAAACCAAAAAAAATTTAAATTTTTATATGAAAAACTTCTTTTGCCCATATCTCCTTAAATATGCGTCCTAGAGCGAAAAGGACTTTAATTCGTGACCACCCCCAAAAAATTTAAAAATCCGCCCAAAACCTAAAAAAATTTAAATTTTTATATGAAAAACTTCTTTTGCCCATATCTCCTTAAATATGCGTCCTAGAGCGAAAAGGACTTTAATTCGTGACTACCCCCAAAAAATTGAAAAATCCACCCAAAACCTAAAAAAATTTAAATTTTTATATGAAAAACTTCTTGTGCCCATATCTCCTAAACTAAGCGTCCTAGAGCGAAAAGGACTTTAATTCGTGACCACCCAAAATTTCCACCCAAAACCTAAAAAAATTGAAATTTTTATATGAAAAACTTCTTTTGCCCATATCTCCTAAACTAAGCGTCCTAGAGCGAAAAGGACTTTAATTCGTGACTACCCCCAAAAAATTGAAAAATCCACCCAAAACCTAAAAAAATTTAAATTTTTATATGAAAAACTTCTTTTGCCCATATCTCCTTAAATATGCGTCCTAGAGCGAAAAGGACTTTAATTCGTGACCACCCCCAAAAAATTGAAAAATCCACCCAAAACCTAAAAAAATTGAAATTTTTATATGAAAAACTTCTTTTGCCCATATCTCCTTAAATATGCGTCCTAGAGCGAAAAGGACTTTAATTCGTGACCACCTCCAAAAAATTGAAAAATCCACCCAAAACCAAAAAAAATTTAAATTTGTATATGAAAAACTTCTTTTGCCCATATCTCCTTAAATATGCGTCCTAGAGCGAAAAGGACTTTAATTCGTGACCACCCCCAAAAAATTTAAAAATCCACCCAAAACCTAAAAAAATTTAAATTTTTATATGAAAAACTTCTTTTGCCCATATCTCCTTAAATATGCGTCCTAGAGCGAAAAGGACTTTAATTCGTGACTACCCCCAAAAAATTGAAAAATCCACCCAAAACCTAAAAAAATTTAAATTTTTATATGAAAAACTTCTTTTGCCCATATCTCCTAAACTAAGCGTCCTAGAGCGAAAAGGACTTTAATTCGTGACCACCCAAAAAAATTGAAAAATCCACCCAAAACCTATAAAAATTGAAATTTCTTTTGCCCATATCTCCTTAAATATGCGTCCTAGAGCGAAAAGGACTTTAATTCGTGACTACCCCCAAAAAATTGAAAAATCCACCCAAAACCTAAAATTATTGAAATTTTTATATGAAAAAATTGAAAAATCCACCCAAAACCTAAAAAAAATTAAATTTTATATGAAAAACTTCTTTTGCCCATATCTCCTAAACTAAGCGTCCTAGAGCGAAAAGGACTTTAATTCGTGACTACCCCCAAAAAATTGAAAAATCCACCCAAAACCTAAATAAATTAAAATTTTTATATGAAAAACTTCTTTTGCCCATATCTCCTTAAATATGCGTCCTAGAGCGAAAAGGACTTTAATTCGTGACTACCCCCAAAAAATTGAAAAATCCACCCAAAATCTAAAAAAATTTAAATTTTTATATGAAAAACTTCTTTTGCCCATATCTCCTTAAATATGCGTCCTAGAGCGAAAAGGACTTTAATTCGTGACCACCCCCAAAAAATTTAAAAATCCACCCAAAACCTAAAAAAATTTAAATTTTTATATGAAAAACTTCTTTTGCCCATATCTCCTTAAATATGCGTCCTAGAGCGAAAAGGACTTTAATTCGTGACTACCCCCAAAAAATTGAAAAATCCACCCAAAACCTAAAAAAATTTAAATTTTTATATGAAAAACTTCTTGTGCCCATATCTCCTAAACTAAGCGTCCTAGAGCGAAAAGGACTTTAATTCGTGACCACCCAAAAAAATTGAAAAATCCACCCAAAACCTATAAAAATTGAAATTTTTATATGAAAAACTTCTTTTGCCCATATCTCCTTAAATATGCGTCCTAGAGCGAAAAGGACTTTAATTCGTGACTACCCCCAAAAAATTGAAAAATCCACCCAAAACCTAAAATTATTGAAATTTTTATATGAAAAACTTCTTTTGCCCATATCTCCTTAAATATGCGTCCTAGAGCGAAAAGGACTTTAATTCGTGACCACCCCCAAAAAATTGAAAAATCCACCCAAAACCTAAAAAAATTTTAATTTTTATATGAAAAACTTTTTTTGCCCATATCTCCTTAAATATGCGTCCTAGAGCGAAAAGGACTTTAATTCGTGACCACCTCCAAAAAATTGAAAAATCCACCCAAAACCAAAAAATATTTAAATTTTTATATGAAAAACTTCTTTTGCCCATATCTCCTTAAATATGCGTCCTAGAGCGAAAAGGACTTTAATTCGTGACCACCCCCAAAAAATTTAAAAATCCACCCAAAACCTAAAAAAATTTAAATTTTTATATGAAAAACTTCTTTTGCCCATATCTCCTTAAATATGCGTCCTAGAGCGAAAAGGACTTTAATTCGTGACTACCCCCAAAAAATTGAAAAATCCACCCAAAACCTAAAAAAATTTAAATTTTTATATGAAAAACTTCTTTTGCCCATATCTCCTAAACTAAGCGTCCTAGAGCGAAAAGGACTTTAATTCGTGACCACCCAAAAAAATTGAAAAATCCACCCAAAACCTATAAAAATTGAAATTTTTATATGAAAAACTTCTTTTGCCCATATCTCCTTAAATATGCGTCCTAGAGCGAAAAGGACTTTAATTCGTGACTACCCCCAAAAAATTGAAAAATCCACCCAAAACCTAAAATTATTGAAATTTTTATATGAAAAACTTCTTTTGCCCATATCTCCTTAAATATGCGTCCTAGAGCGAAAAGGACTTTAATTCGTGACCACCCCCAAAAAATTGAAAAATCCACCCAAAACCTAAAAAAATTTTAATTTTTATATGAAAAACTTTTTTTGCCCATATCTCCTTAAATATGCGTCCTAGAGCGAAAAAGACTTTAATTCGTGACCACCTCCACAAAATTGAAAAATCTACCCAAAACCTAAAAAAATTGAAATTTTTATATGAAAAACTTCTTTTGCCCATATCTCCTAAACTAAGCGTCCTAGAGCGAAAATGACTTTAATTCGTGACTACCCCCAAAAAATTGAAAAATCCACCCAAAACCTAAAAAAATTTAAATTTTTATATGAAAAACTTCTTTTGCCCATATCTCCTTAAATATGCGTCCTAGAGCGAAAAGGACTTTAATTCGTGACTATCCCCAAAAAATTGAAAAATCCACCCAAAACCTAAAAAAATTGAAATTTTTATATGAAAAACTTCTTTTGCCCATATCTCCTTAAATATGCGTCCTAGAGCGAAAAGGACTTTAATTCGTGACCACCCCCAAAAAATTTAAAAATCCACCCAAAACCTAAAAAAATTTAAATTTTTATATGAAAAACTTCTTTTGCCCATATCTCCTTAAATATGCGTCCTAGAGCGAAAAGGACTTTAATTCGTGACTACCCCCAAAAAATTGAAAAATCCACCCAAAACCTAAAAAAATTTAAATTTTTATATGAAAAACTTCTTTTGCCCATATCTCCTAAACTAAGCGTCCTAGAGCGAAAAGGACTTTAATTCGTGACCACCCAAAAAAATTGAAAAATCCACCCAAAACCTATAAAAATTGAAATTTTTATATGAAAAACTTCTTTTGCCCATATCTCCTTAAATATGCGTCCTAGAGCGAAAAGGACTTTAATTCGTGACTACCCCCAAAAAATTGAAAAATCCACCCAAAACCTAAAATTATTGAAATTTTTATATGAAAAACTTCTTTTGCCCATATCTCCTTAAATATGCGTCCTAGAGCGAAAAGGACTTTAATTCGTGACCACCACCAAAAAATTGAAAAATCCACCCAAAACCTAAAAAAATTTTAATTTTTATATGAAAAACTTTTTTTGCCCATATCTCCTTAAATATGCGTCCTAGAGCGAAAAGGACTTTAATTCGTGACCACCTCCAAAAAATTGAAAAATCTACCCAAAACCTAAAAAAATTGAAATTTTTATATGAAAAACTTCTTTTGCCCATATCTCCTAAACTAAGCGTCCTAGAGCGAAAAGGACTTTAATTCGTGACTACCCCCAAAAAATTGAAAAATCCACCCAAAACCTAAAAAAATTTAAATTTTTATATGAAAAACTTCTTTTGCCCATATCTCCTTAAATATGCGTCCTAGAGCGAAAAGGACTTTAATTCGTGACTATCCCCAAAAAATTGAAAAATCCACCCAAAACCTAAAAAAATTTAAATTTTTATATGAAAAACTTCTTTTGCCCATATCTCCTTAAATATGCGTCCTAGAGCGAAAAGGACTTTAATTCGTGACCACCCCCAAAAAATTGAAAAATCCACCCAAAACCTAAACTTATTGAAATTTTTATATGAAAAACTTCTTTTGCCTATATCTCCTTAAATATGCGTCCTAGAGCGAAAAGGACTTTAATTCGTGACTACCCCCAAAAAATTGAAAAATCCACCCAAAACCTAAAAAAAATTAAATTTTTATATGAAAACCTTCTTTTGCCCATATCTCCTAAACTAAGCGTCCTAGAGCGAAAAGGACTTTAATTCGTGACCACCCAAAAAAATTGAAAAATCCACCCAAAACCTATAAAAATTGAAATTTTTATATGAAAAACTTCTTTTGCCCATATCTCCTTAAATATGCGTCCTAGAGCGAAAAGGACTTTAATTCGTGACTACCCCCAAAAAATTGAAAAATCCACCCAAAACCTAAAATTATTGAAATTTTTATATGAAAAACTTCTTTTGCCCATATCTCCTTAAATATGCGTCCTAGAGCGAAAAGGACTTTAATTCGTGACCACCCCCAAAAAATTGAAAAATCCACCCAAAACCTAAAAAAATTTTAATTTTTATATGAAAAACTTTTTTTGCCCATATCTCCTTAAATATGCGTCCTAGAGCGAAAAGGACTTTAATTCGTGACCACCTCCAAAAAATTGAAAAATCTACCCAAAACCTAAAAAAATTGAAATTTTTATATGAAAAACTTCTTTTGCCCATATCTCCTAAATATGCGTCCTAGAGCGAAAAGGACTTTAATTCGTGACTACCCCCAAAAAATTGAAAAATCCACCCAAAACCTAAAAAAATTTAAATTTTTATATGAAAAACTTCTTTTGCCCATATCTCCTTAAATATGCGTCCTAGAGCGAAAAGGACTTTAATTCGTGACTATCCCCAAAAAATTGAAAAATCCACCCAAAACCTAAAAAAATTGAAATTTTTATATGAAAAACTTCTTTTGTCCATATCTCCTTAAATATGCGTCCTAGAGCGAAAAGGACTTTAATTCGTGACCACCCCCAAAAAATTGAAAAATCCACCCAAAGCCTAAACTTATTGAAATTTTTATATGAAAAACTTCTTTTGCCCATATCTCCTTAAATATGCGTCCTAGAGCGAAAAGGACTTTAATTCGTGACCACCCCCAAAAAATTGAAAAATCCACCCAAAACCTAAAAAAATTTAAATTTTTATATGAAAAACTTCTTTTGCCCATATCTCCTTAAATATGCGTCCTAGAGCGAAAAGGACTTTAATTCGTGACTACCCCCAAAAAATTGAAAAATCCACCCAAAACCTAAAAAAATTGAAATTTTTATATGAAAAACTTCTTTTGCCCATATCTCCTAAACTAAGCGTCCTAGAGCGAAAAGGACTTTAATTCGTGACTACCCCCAAAAAATTGAAAAATCCACCCAAAACCTAAAAAAATTTAAATTTTTATATGAAAAACTTCTTTTGCCCATATCTCCTTAAATATGCGTCCTAGAGCGAAAAGGACGATAATTCGTGACCACCCCCAAAAAATTGAAAAATCCACCCAAAGTCTAAAAAAAATGAAATTTTTATATGAAAAACTTCTTTTGCCCATATCTCCTTAAATATGCGTCCTAGAGCGAAAAGGACTTTAATTCGTGACCACCCCCAAAAAATTGAAAAATCCACCCAAAACCTAAAAAAATTTAAATTTTTATATGAAAAACTTCTTTTGCCCATATCTCCTAAACTAAGCGTCCTAGAGCGAAAAGGACTTTAATTCGTGACTCCCCCCAAAAAATTGAAAAATCCACCCAAAACCTAAAAAAATTTAAATTTTTATATGAAAAACTTCTTTTGCCCATATCTCCTTAAATATGCGTCCTAGAGCGAAAAGGACTTTAATTCGTGACCACCTCCAAAAAATTGAAAAATCCACCCAAAACCTAAAATTATTGAAATTTTTATATGAAAAACTTCTTTTGCCCATATCTCCTTAAATATGCGTCCTAGAGCGAAAAGGACTTTAATCCGTGACTACACCCAAAAAATTGAAAAATCCACCCAAAACCTAAAAAAATTGAAATTTTTATATGAAAAACTTCTTTTGCCCATATCTCCTAAACTAAGCGTCCTAGAGCGAAAAGGACTTTAATTCGTGACTACCCCCAAAAAATTGAAAAATCCACCCAAAACCTAAAAAAATTTAAATTTTTATATTAAAAACTTCTTTTGCCCATATCTCCTAAACTAAGCGTCCTAGAGCGAAAAGGACTTTAATTCGTGACTACCCCAAAAAAATTGAAAAATCCACCCAAAACCTAAAATTATTGAAATTTTTATATGAAAAACTTCTTTTGCCCATATCTCCTTAAATATGCGTCCTAGAGCGAAAAGGACTTTAATTCGTGACCACCCCCAAAAAATTGAAAAATCCACCCAAAACCTAAAAAATTGAAATTTTTATATTAAAAACTTCTTTTGCCCATATCTCCTAAACTAAGCGTCCTAGAGCGAAAAGGACTTTAATTCGTGACTACCCCAAAAAAATTGAAAAATCCACCCAAAACCTAAAAATATTGAAATTTTTATACGAAAAACTTCTTTTGCCCAAGGACGAAAAGGACGTTAATTCGTGACCACCCCAAAAAAATGGAAAAATCCACCCAAAACCTAAAATTATTGAAATTTTTATATGAAAAACTTCTTTTGCCCATATCTCCTTAAATATGCGTCCTAGAGCGAAAAGGACTTTAATTCGTGACTACCCCCAAAAAATTTAAAAATCCACCCAAAACCTAAAAAAATTGAAATTTTTATATGAAAAACTTCTTTTGCCCATATCTCCTAAACTAAGCGTCCTAGAGCGAAAAGGACTTTAATTCGTGACTACCCCCAAAAAATTGAAAAATCCACCCAAAACCTAAAAAAATTTAAATTTTTATATGAAAAACTTCTTTTGCCCATATCTCCTTAAATATGCGTCCTAGAGCGAAAAGGACTTTAATTCGTGACTACCCCCAAAAAATTGAAAAATCCACCCAAAACCTAAAAAAATTTAAATTTTTATATGAAAAACTTCTTTTGTCCATATCTCCTTAAATATGCGTCCTAGAGCGAAAAGGACTTTAATTCGTGACCACCCCCAAAAAATTGAAAAATCCACCCAAAGCCTAAACTTATTGAAATTTTTATATGAAAAACTTCTTTTGCCCATATCTCCTTAAATATGCGTCCTAGAGCGAAAAGGACTTTAATTCGTGACCACCCCCAAAAAATTGAAAAATCCACCCAAAACCTAAAAAAATTTAAATTTTTATATGAAAAACTTCTTTTGCCCATATCTCCTTAAATATGCGTCCTAGAGCGAAAAGGACTTTAATTCGTGACTACCCCCAAAAAATTGAAAAATCCACCCAAAACCTAAAAAAATTGAAATTTTTATATGAAAAACTTCTTTTGCCCATATCTCCTAAACTAAGCGTCCTAGAGCGAAAAGGACTTTAATTCGTGACTACCCCCAAAAAATTGAAAAATCCACCCAAAACCTAAAAAAATTTAAATTTTTATATGAAAAACTTCTTTTGCCCATATCTCCTTAAATATGCGTCCTAGAGCGAAAAGGACGATAATTCGTGACCACCCCCAAAAAATTGAAAAATCCACCCAAAGTCTAAAAAAAATGAAATTTTTATATGAAAAACTTCTTTTGCCCATATCTCCTTAAATATGCGTCCTAGAGCGAAAAGGACTTTAATTCGTGACCACCCCCAAAAAATTGAAAAATCCACCCAAAACCTAAAAAAATTTAAATTTTTATATGAAAAACTTCTTTTGCCCATATCTCCTAAACTAAGCGTCCTAGAGCGAAAAGGACTTTAATTCGTGACTCCCCCCAAAAAATTGAAAAATCCACCCAAAACCTAAAAAAATTTAAATTTTTATATGAAAAACTTCTTTTGCCCATATCTCCTTAAATATGCGTCCTAGAGCGAAAAGGACTTTAATTCGTGACCACCTCCAAAAAATTGAAAAATCCACCCAAAACCTAAAATTATTGAAATTTTTATATGAAAAACTTCTTTTGCCCATATCTCCTTAAATATGCGTCCTAGAGCGAAAAGGACTTTAATCCGTGACTACACCCAAAAAATTGAAAAATCCACCCAAAACCTAAAAAAATTGAAATTTTTATATGAAAAACTTCTTTTGCCCATATCTCCTAAACTAAGCGTCCTAGAGCGAAAAGGACTTTAATTCGTGACTACCCCCAAAAAATTGAAAAATCCACCCAAAACCTAAAAAAATTTAAATTTTTATATTAAAAACTTCTTTTGCCCATATCTCCTAAACTAAGCGTCCTAGAGCGAAAAGGACTTTAATTCGTGACTACCCCAAAAAAATTGAAAAATCCACCCAAAACCTAAAATTATTGAAATTTTTATATGAAAAACTTCTTTTGCCCATATCTCCTTAAATATGCGTCCTAGAGCGAAAAGGACTTTAATTCGTGACCACCCCCAAAAAATTGAAAAATCCACCCAAAACCTAAAAAATTGAAATTTTTATATTAAAAACTTCTTTTGCCCATATCTCCTAAACTAAGCGTCCTAGAGCGAAAAGGACTTTAATTCGTGACTACCCCAAAAAAATTGAAAAATCCACCCAAAACCTAAAAATATTGAAATTTTTATACGAAAAACTTCTTTTGCCCAAGGACGAAAAGGACGTTAATTCGTGACCACCCCAAAAAAATGGAAAAATCCACCCAAAACCTAAAATTATTGAAATTTTTATATGAAAAACTTCTTTTGCCCATATCTCCTTAAATATGCGTCCTAGAGCGAAAAGGACTTTAATTCGTGACTACCCCCAAAAAATTTAAAAATCCACCCAAAACCTAAAAAAATTGAAATTTTTATATGAAAAACTTCTTTTGCCCATATCTCCTAAACTAAGCGTCCTAGAGCGAAAAGGACTTTAATTCGTGACTACCCCCAAAAAATTGAAAAATCCACCCAAAACCTAAAAAAATTTAAATTTTTATATGAAAAACTTCTTTTGCCCATATCTCCTTAAATATGCGTCCTAGAGCGAAAAGGACTTTAATTCGGACCAAAAAATGGAAAAATCCACCCAAAACCTAAAAAAATTGAAATTTTTATATGAAAACCTTCTTTTGCCCATATCTCCTAAACTAAGCGTCCTAGAGCGAAAAGGACTTTAATTCGTGACTACCCCCAAAAAATTGAAAAATCCACCCAAAACCTAAAAAAATTTAAATTTTTATATGAAAAACTTCTTTTGCCCATATCTCCTTAAATATGCGTCCTAGAGCGAAAAGGACTTTAATTCGTGACTACCCCCAAAAAATTGAAAAATCCACCCAAAACCTAAAAATATTGAAATTTTTATATGAAAAACTTCTTTTGCCCATATCTCCTTAAATATGCGTCCTAGAGCGAAAAGGACTTTAATTCGTGACCACCCCCAAAAAACTGAAAAATCCACTCAAAACCTAAAAATATTGAAATTTTTATATGAAAAACTTCTTTTGCCCATATCTCCTTAAATAAGCGTCCCAGAGCGAAAAGGACTTTAATTCGTGACCACCCCCAAAAAATTGAAAAATCCACCCAAAACCTAAAATTATTGAAATTTTTATATGAAAAACTTCTTTTGCCCATATCTCCTAAACTATGCGTCCTAGAGCGAAAAGGACTTTAATTCGTGACCACCCCCAAAAAACTGAAAAATCCACTCAAAACCTAAAAAATTTAAATTTTTATATGAAAAACTTCTTTTGCCCATATCTCCTTAAATATGCGTCCTAGAGCGAAAAGGATTTTAATTCGTGACTACCCCCAAAAAATTGAAAAATCCACCCAAAACCTAAAAAAATTGAAATTTTTATATGAAAAACTTCTTTTGCCCATATCTCCTAAACTAAGCGTCCTAGAGCGAAAAGGACTTTAATTCGTGACTACCCCCAAAAAAATTGAAAAATCCACCCAAAACCTAAAAAAATTGAAATTTTTATATGAAAAACTTCTTTTGCCCATATCTCCTAAACTAAGCGTCCTAGAGCGAAAAGGACTTTAATTCGTGACCACCCCCAAAAAACTGAAAAATCCACTCAAAACCTAAAAATATTGAAATTTTTATATGAAAAACTTCTTTTGCCCATATCTCCTTAAATATGCGTCCTAGAGCGAAAAGGACTTTAATTCGTGACTACCCCCAAAAAATTGAAAAATCCACCCAAAACCTAAAAAAATTGAAATTTTTATATGAAAAACTTCTTTTGCCCATATCTCCTAAACTAAGCGTCCTAGAGCGAAAAGGACTTTAATTCGTGACTACCCCCAAAAAATTGAAAAATCCACCCAAAACCTAAAAAAATTTAAATTTTTATATGAAAAACTTCTTTTGCCCATATCTCCTTAAATATGCGTCCTAGAGCGAAAAGGACATTAATTCGTGACCACCCCCAAAAAATTGAAAAATCCACCCAAAGTCTAAAAAAAATGAAATTTTTATATGAAAAACTTCTTTTGCCCATATCTCCTTAAATATGCGTCCTAGAGCGAAAAGGACTTTAATTCGTGACCGCCCCCAAAAAATTGAAAAATCCACCCAAAACCTAAAAAAATTTAAATTTTTATATGAAAAACTTCTTTTGCCCATATCTCCTAAACTAAGCGTCCTAGAGCGAAAAGGACTTTAATTCGTGACTACCCCCAAAAAATTGAAAACTCCACCCAAAACCTAAAAAAATTTAAATTTTTATATGAAAAACTTCTTTTGCCCATATCTCCTTAAATATGCGTCCTAGAGCGAAAAGGACTTTAATTCGTGACCACCTCCAAAAAATTGAAAAATCCACCCAAAACCTAAAATTATTGAAATTTTTATATGAAAAACTTCTTTTGCCCATATCTCCTTAAATATGCGTCCTAGAGCGAAAAGGACTTTAATTCGTGACTACCCCCAAAAAATTGAAAAATCCACCCAAAACCTAAAAAAATTAAAATTTTTATATGAAAAACTTCTTTTGCCTATATCTCCTAAACTAAGCGTCCTAGAGCGAAAAGGACTTTAATTCGTGACTACCCCCAAAAAATTTAAAAATCCACCCAAAACCTAAAAAAATTTAAATTTTTATATGAAAAACTTCTTTTGCCCATATCTCCTTAAATATGCGTCCTAGAGCGAAAAGGACTTTAATCCGTGACTACACCCAAAAAATTGAAAAATCCACCCAAAACCTAAAAAAATTTAAATTTTTATATGAAAAACTTCTTTTGCCCATATCTCCTAAACTAAGCGTCCTAGAGCGAAAAGGACTTTAATTCGTGACTACCCCCAAAAAATTGAAAAATCCACCCAAAACCTAAAAAAATTTAAATTTTTATATGAAAAACTTCTTTTGCCCATATCTCCTTAAATATGCGTCCTAGAGCGAAAAGGACTTTAATTCGTGACCACCCCCAAAAAACTGAAAAATCCACTCAAAACCTAAAAATATTGAAATTTTTATATGAAAAACTTCTTTTGCCCATATCTCCTTAAATAAGCGTCCCAGAGCGAAAAGGACTTTAATTCGTGACCACCCACAAAAAGTTGAAAAATCCACCCAAAACCTAAAAAAATTGGAATTTTTATATGAAAAACTTCTTTTGCCCATATCTCCTTAAATATGCGTCCTAGAGCGAAAAGGACTTTAATTCGTGACCACCCTCAAAAAATTGAAAAATCCACCCAAAACCTAAAAAAATTAAATTTTTATATGAAAAACTTCTTTTGCCCATATCTTCTTAAATATGCGTCCTAGAGCGAAAAGGACTTTAATTCGTGACCACCCTCAAAAAATTGAAAAATCCACCCAAAACCTAAAAAAATTTAAATTTTTATATGAAAAACTTCTTTTGCCCATATCTCCTTAAATATGCGTCCTAGAGCGAAAAGGACTTTAATTCGTGACCACCTCCAAAAAATTGAAAAATCCACCCAAAACCTAAAATTATTGAAATTTTTATATGAAAAACTTCTTTTGCCCATATCTCCTTAAATATGCGTCCTAGAGCGAAAAGGACTTTAATTCGTGACTACCCCCAAAAAATTGAAAAATCCACCCAAAACCTAAAAAAATTTAAATTTTTATATGAAAAACTTCTTTTGCCCATATCTCCTTAAATATGCGTCCTAGAGCGAAAAGGACTTTAATTCGTGACTATCCCCAAAAAATTGAAAAATCCACCCAAAACCTAAAAAAATTGAAATTTTTATATGAAAAACTTCTTTTGCCCATATCTCCTTAAATATGCGTCCTAGAGCGAAAAGGACTTTAATTCGTGACCACCCCCAAAAAATTGAAAAATCCACCCAAAACCTAAACTTATTAAAATTTTTATATGAAAAACTTCTTTTGCCCATATCTCCTTAAATATGCGTCCTAGAGCGAAAAGGACTTTAATTCGTGACCACCCCCAAAAAATTGAAAAATCCACCCAAAACCTAAAATTATTGAAATTTTTATATGAAAAACTTCTTTTGCCCATATCTCCTAAACTATGCGTCCTAGAGCGAAAAGGACTTTAATTCGTGACCACCCCCAAAAAACTGAAAAATCCACTCAAAACCTAAAAAAATTTAAATTTTTATATGAAAAACTTCTTTTGCCCATATCTCCTTAAATATGCGTCCTAGAGCGAAAAGGATTTTAATTCGTGACTACCCCCAAAAAATTGAAAAATCCACCCAAAACCTAAAAAAATTGAAATTTTTATATAAAAAACTTCTTTTGCCCATATCTCCTAAACTAAGCGTCCTAGAGCGAAAAGAACTTTAATTCGTGACCACCCCCAAAAAACTGAAAAATCCACTCAAAACCTAAAAATATTGAAATTTTTATATGAAAAACTTCTTTTGCCCATATCTCCTTAAATATGCGTCTTAGAGCGAAAAGGACTTTAATTCGTGACTACCCCCAAAAAATTGAAAAATCCACCCAAAACCTAAAAAAATTGAAATTTTTATATGAAAAACTTCTTTTGCCCATATCTCCTAAACTAAGCGTCCTAGAGCGAAAAGGACTTTAATTCGTGACTACCCCCAAAAAATTGAAAAATCCACCCAAAACCTAAAAAAATTTAAATTTTTATATGAAAAACTTCTTTTGCCCATATCTCCTCAAATATGCGTCCTAGAGCGAAAAGGACATTAATTCGTGACCACCCCCAAAAAATTGAAAAATCCACCCAAAGTCTAAAAAAATGAAATTTTTATATGAAAAACTTCTTTTGCCCATATCTCCTTAAATATGCGTCCTAGAGCGAAAAGGACTTTAATTCGTGACCGCCCCCAAAAAATTGAAAAATCCACCCAAAACCTAAAAAAATTTAAATTTTTATATGAAAAACTTCTTTTGCCCATATCTCCTAAACTAAGCGTCCTAGAGCGAAAAGGACTTTAATTCGTGACTACCCCCAAAAAATTTAAAAATCCACCCAAAACCTAAAAAAATTTAAATTTTTATATGAAAAACTTCTTTTGCCCATATCTCCTTAAATATGCGTCCTAGAGCGAAAAGGACTTTAATTCGTGACCACCTCCAAAAAATTTAAAAATCCACCCAAAACCTAAAATTATTGAAATTTTTATATGAAAAACTTCTTTTGCCCATATCTCCTTAAATATGCGTCCTAGAGCGAAAAGGAGTTTAATTCGTGACTACCCCCAAAAAATTGAAAAATCCACCCAAAACCTAAAAAAATTAAAAATTTTATATGAAAAACTTCTTTTGCCTATATCTCCTAAACTAAGCGTCCTAGAGCGAAAAGGACTTTAATTCGTGACTACCCCCAAAAAATTTAAAAATCCACCCAAAACCTAAAAAAATTTAAATTTTTATATGAAAAACTTCTTTTGCCCATATCTCCTTAAATATGCGTCCTAGAGCGAAAAGGACTTTAATTCGTGACTACCCCCAAAAAATTGAAAAATCCACCCAAAACCTAAAAAAATTTAAATTTTTATATGAAAAACTTCTTTTGCCCATATCTCCTTAAATATGCGTCCTAGAGCGAAAAGGACTTTAATTCGTGACTATCCCCAAAAAATTGAAAAATCCACCCAAAACCTAAAAAAATTGAAATTTTTATATGAAAAACTTCTTTTGCCCATATCTCCTTAAATATGCGTCCTAGAGCGAAAAGGACTTTAATTCGTGACCACCCCCAAAAAATTGAAAAATCCACCCAAAACCTAAACTTATTAAAATTTTTATATGAAAAACTTCTTTTGCCCATATCTCCTTAAATATGCGTCCTAGAGCGAAAAGGACTTTAATTCGTGACCACCCCCAAAAAATTGAAAAATCCACCCAAAACCTAAAATTATTGAAATTTTTATATGAAAAACTTCTTTTGCCCATATCTCCTAAACTATGCGTCCTAGAGCGAAAAGGACTTTAATTCGTGACCACCCCCAAAAAACTGAAAAATCCACTCAAAACCTAAAAAAATTTAAATTTTTATATGAAAAACTTCTTTTGCCCATATCTCCTTAAATATGCGTCCTAGAGCGAAAAGGATTTTAATTCGTGACTACCCCCAAAAAATTGAAAAATCCACCCAAAACCTAAAAAAATTGAAATTTTTATATAAAAAACTTCTTTTGCCCATATCTCCTAAACTAAGCGTCCTAGAGCGAAAAGAACTTTAATTCGTGACCACCCCCAAAAAACTGAAAAATCCACTCAAAACCTAAAAATATTGAAATTTTTATATGAAAAACTTCTTTTGCCCATATCTCCTTAAATATGCGTCCTAGAGCGAAAAGGACTTTAATTCGTGACCACCCCCAAAAAATTGAAAAATCCACCCAAAGTCTAAAAAAATGAAATTTTTATATGAAAAACTTCTTTTGCCCATATCTCCTTAAATATGCGTCCTAGAGCGAAAAGGACTTTAATTCGTGACCGCCCCCAAAAAATTGAAAAATCCACCCAAAACCTAAAAAAATTTAAATTTTTATATGAAAAACTTCTTTTGCCCATATCTCCTAAACTAAGCGTCCTAGAGCGAAAAGGACTTTAATTCGTGACTACCCCCAAAAAATTTAAAAATCCACCCAAAACCTAAAAAAATTTAAATTTTTATATGAAAAACTTCTTTTGCCCATATCTCCTTAAATATGCGTCCTAGAGCGAAAAGGACTTTAATTCGTGACCACCTCCAAAAAATTTAAAAATCCACCCAAAACCTAAAATTATTGAAATTTTTATATGAAAAACTTCTTTTGCCCATATCTCCTTAAATATGCGTCCTAGAGCGAAAAGGAGTTTAATTCGTGACTACCCCCAAAAAATTGAAAAATCCACCCAAAACCTAAAAAAATTAAAAATTTTATATGAAAAACTTCTTTTGCCTATATCTCCTAAACTAAGCGTCCTAGAGCGAAAAGGACTTTAATTCGTGACTACCCCCAAAAAATTTAAAAATCCACCCAAAACCTAAAAAAATTTAAATTTTTATATGAAAAACTTCTTTTGCCCATATCTCCTTAAATATGCGTCCTAGAGCGAAAAGGACTTTAATTCGTGACTACCCCCAAAAAATTGAAAACTCCACCCAAAACCTAAAAAAATTTAAATTTTTATATGAAAAACTTCTTTTGCCCATATCTCCTTAAATATGCGTCCTAGAGCGAAAAGGACTTTAATTCGTGATCACCTCCAAAAAATTGAAAAATCCACCCAAAACCTAAAATTATTGAAATTTTTATATGAAAAACTTCTTTTGCCCATATCTCCTTAAATATGCGTCCTAGAGCGAAAAGGACTTTAATTCGTGACTACCCCCAAAAAATTGAAAAATCCACCCAAAACCTAAAAAAATTAAAATTTTTATATGAAAAACTTCTTTTGCCTATATCTCCTAAACTAAGCGTCCTAGAGCGAAAAGGACTTTAATTCGTGACTACCCCCAAAAAATTTAAAAATCCACCCAAATCCTAAAAAAATTTAAATTTTTATATGAAAAACTTCTTTTGCCCATATCTCCTTAAATATGCGTCCTAGAGCGAAAAGGACTTTAATCCGTGACTACACCCAAAAAATTGAAAAATCCACCCAAAACCTAAAAAAATTTAAATTTTTATATGAAAAACTTCTTTTGCCCATATCTCCTAAACTAAGCGTCCTAGAGCGAAAAGGACTTTAATTCGTGACTACCCCCAAAAAATTGAAAAATCCACCCAAAACCTAAAAAAATTTAAATTTTTATATGAAAAACTTCTTTTGCCCATATCTCCTAAACTAAGCGTCCTAGAGCGAAAAGGACTTTAATTCGTGACTACCCCCAAAAAATTGCAAATCCACCCAAAACCTAAAAAAATTTAAATTTTTATATGAAAAACTTCTTTTGCCCATATCTCCTTAAATATGCGTCCTAGAGCGAAAAGGACTTTAATTCGTGACTACCCCCAAAAAATTGAAAAATCCACCCAAAACCTAAAAAAATTTAAATTTTTATATGAAAAACTTCTTTTGCCCATATCTCCTTAAATATGCGTCCTAGAGCGAAAAGGACTTTAATTCGTGACCACCCCCAAAAAACTGAAAAATCCACTCAAAACCTAAAAATATTGAAATTTTTATATGAAAAACTTCTTTTGCCCATATCTCCTTAAATAAGCGTCCCAGAGCGAAAAGGACTTTAATTCGTGACCACCCACAAAAAGTTGAAAAATCCACCCAAAACCTAAAAAAAATTGGAATTTTTATATGAAAAACTTCTTTTGCCCATATCTCCTTAAATATGCGTCCTAGAGCGAAAAGGACTTTAATTCGTGACCACCCTCAAAAAATTGAAAAATCCACCCAAAACCTAAAAAAATTAAATTTTTATATGAAAAACTTCTTTTGCCCATATCTTCTTAAATATGCGTCCTAGAGCGAAAAGGACTTTAATTCGTGACCACCCTCAAAAAATTGAAAAATCCACCCAAAACCTAAAAAAATTTAAATTTTTATATGAAAAACTTCTTTTGCCCATATCTCCTTAAATATGCGTCCTAGAGCGAAAAGGACTTTAATTCGTGACCACCTCCAAAAAATTGAAAAATCCACCCAAAACCTAAAATTATTGAAATTTTTATATGAAAAACTTCTTTTGCCCATATCTCCTTAAATATGCGTCCTAGAGCGAAAAGGACTTTAATTCGTGACTACCCCCAAAAAATTGAAAAATCCACCCAAAACCTAAAAAAATTTAAATTTTTATATGAAAAACTTCTTTTGCCCATATCTCCTTAAATATGCGTCCTAGAGCGAAAAGGACTTTAATTCGTGACTATCCCCAAAAAATTGAAAAATCCACCCAAAACCTAAAAAAATTGAAATTTTTATATGAAAAACTTCTTTTGCCCATATCTCCTTAAATATGCGTCCTAGAGCGAAAAGGACTTTAATTCGTGACCACCCCCAAAAAATTGAAAAATCCACCCAAAACCTAAACTTATTGAAATTTTTATATGAAAAACTTCTTTTGCCCATATCTCCTTAAATATGCGTCCTAGAGCGAAAAGGACTTTAATTCGTGACCACCCCCAAAAAATTGAAAAATCCACCCAAAACCTAAAATTATTGAAATTTTTATATGAAAAACTTCTTTTGCCCATATCTCCTAAACTATGCGTCCTAGAGCGAAAAGGACTTTAATTCGTGACCACCCCCAAAAAACTGAAAAATCCACTCAAAACCTAAAAAAATTTAAATTTTTATATGAAAAACTTCTTTTGCCCATATCTCCTTAAATATGCGTCCTAGAGCGAAAAGGATTTTAATTCGTGACTACCCCCAAAAAATTGAAAAATCCACTCAAAACCTAAAAATATTGAAATTTTTATATGAAAAACTTCTTTTGCCCATATCTCCTTAAATATGCGTCTTAGAGCGAAAAGGACTTTAATTCGTGACTACCCCCAAAAAATTGAAAAATCCACCCAAAACCTAAAAAAATTGAAATTTTTATATGAAAAACTTCTTTTGCCCATATCTCCTAAACTAAGCGTCCTAGAGCGAAAAGGACTTTAATTCGTGACTACCCCCAAAAAATTGAAAAATCCACCCAAAACCTAAAAAAATTTAAATTTTTATATGTAAAACTTCTTTTGCCCATATCTCCTTAAATATGCGTCCTAGAGCGAAAAGGACATTAATTCGTGACCACCCCCAAAAAATTGAAAAATCCACCCAAAGTCTAAAAAAATGAAATTTTTATATGAAAAACTTCTTTTGCCCATATCTCCTTAAATATGCGTCCTAGAGCGAAAAGGACTTTAATTCGTGACCGCCCCCAAAAAATTGAAAAATCCACCCAAAACCTAAAAAAATTTAAATTTTTATATGAAAAACTTCTTTTGCCCATATCTCCTAAACTAAGCGTCCTAGAGCGAAAAGGACTTTAATTCGTGACTACCCCCAAAAAATTTAAAAATCCACCCAAAACCTAAAAAAATTTAAATTTTTATATGAAAAACTTCTTTTGCCCATATCTCCTTAAATATGCGTCCTAGAGCGAAAAGGACTTTAATCCGTGACTACCCCCAAAAAATTGAAAAATCCACCCAAAACCTAAAAAAATTTAAATTTTTATATGAAAAACTTCTTTTGCCCATATCTCCTTAAATATGCGTCCTAGAGCGAAAAGGACTTTAATTCGTGACCACCTCCAAAAAATTTAAAAATCCACCCAAAACCTAAAATTATTGAAATTTTTATATGAAAAACTTCTTTTGCCCATATCTCCTTAAATATGCGTCCTAGAGCGAAAAGGAGTTTAATTCGTGACTACCCCCAAAAAATTGAAAAATCCACCCAAAACCTAAAAAAATTTAAATTTTTATATGAAAAACTTCTTTTGCCCATATCTCCTTAAATATGCGTCCTAGAGCGAAAAGGACTTTAATCCGTGACTACCCCCAAAAAATTGAAAAATCCACCCAAAACCTAAAAAAATTTAAATTTTTATATGAAAAACTTCTTTTGCCCATATCTCCTTAAATATGCGTCCTAGAGCGAAAAGGACATTAATTCGTGACCACCCCCAAAAAATTGAAAAATCCACCCAAAGTCTAAAAAAATGAAATTTTTATATGAAAAACTTCTTTTGCCCATATCTCCTTAAATATGCGTCCTAGAGCGAAAAGGACTTTAATTCGTGACCGCCCCCAAAAAATTGAAAAATCCACCCAAAACCTAAAAAAATTAAAATTTTTATATGAAAAACTTCTTTTGCCTATATCTCCTAAACTAAGCGTCCTAGAGCGAAAAGGGCTTTAATTCGTGACTACCCCCAAAAAATTTAAAAATCCACCCAAAACCTAAAAAAATTTAATTTTTTATATGAAAAACTTCTTTTGCCCATATCTCCTTAAATATGCGTCTTAGAGCGAAAAGGACTTTAATTCGTGACTACCCCCAAAAAATTGAAAAATCCACCCAAAACCTAAAAAAATTGAAATTTTTATATGAAAAACTTCTTTTGCCCATATCTCCTAAACTAAGCGTCCTAGAGCGAAATTCGTGACTACCCCCAAAAAATTGAAAAATCCACCCAAAACCTAAAAAAATTTAAATTTTTATATGAAAAACTTCTTTTGCACATATCTCCTTAAATATGCGTCCTAGAGCGAAAAGGACTTTAATTCGTGACTATCCCCAAAAAATTGAAAAATCCACCCAAAACCTAAAAAAATTGAAATTTTTATATGAAAAACTTCTTTTGTCCATATCTCCTTAAATATGCGTCCTAGAGCGAAAAGGACTTTAATTCGTGACGACCCCCAAAAAATTGAAAAATCCACCCAAAGCCTAAACTTATTGAAATTTTTATATGAAAAACTTCTTTTGCCCATATCTCCTTAAATATGCGTCCTAGAGCGAAAAGGACTTTAATTCGTGACCACTCCCAAAAAATTGAAAAATCCACCCAAAACCTAAAAAAATTTAAATTTTTATATGAAAAACTTCTTTTGCCCATATCTCCTTAAATATGCGTCCTAGAGCGAAAAGGACTTTAATTCGTGACTACCCCCAAAAAATTGAAAAATCCACCCAAAACCTAAAAAAATTGAAATTTTTATATGAAAAACTTCTTTTGCCCATATCTCCTAAACTAAGCGTCCTAGAGCGAAAAGGACTTTAATTCGTGACTACCCCCAAAAAATTGAAAAATCCACCCAAAACCTAAAAAAATTTAAATTTTTATATGAAAAACTTCTTTTGCCCATATCTCCTTAAATATGCGTCCTAGAGCGAAAAGGACGTTAATTCGTGACCACCCCCAAAAAATTGAAAAATCCACCCAAAGTCTAAAAAAAATGAAATTTTTATATGAAAAACTTCTTTTGCCCATATCTCCTTAAATATGCGTCCTAGAGCGAAAAGGACTTTAATTCGTGACCACCCCCAAAAAATTGAAAAATCCACCCAAAACCTAAAAAAATTTAAATTTTTATATGAAAAACTTCTTTTGCCCATATCTCCTAAACTAAGCGTCCTAGAGCGAAAAGGACTTTAATTCGTGACTACCCCCAAAAAATTGAAAAATCCACCCAAAACCTAAAAAAATTTAAATTTTTATATGAAAAACTTCTTTTGCCCATATCTCCTTAAATATGCGTCCTAGAGCGAAAAGGACTTTAATTCGTGACCACCTCCAAAAAATTGAAAAATCCACCCAAAACCTAAAATTATTGAAATTTTTATATGAAAAACTTCTTTTGCCCATATCTCCTTAAATATGCGTCCTAGAGCGAAAAGGACTTTAATCCGTGACTACACCCAAAAAATTGAAAAATCCACCCAAAACCTAAAAAAATTGAAATTTTTATATGAAAAACTTCTTTTGCCCATATCTCCTAAACTAAGCGTCCTAGAGCGAAAAGGACTTTAATTCGTGACTACCCCCAAAAAATTGAAAAATCCACCCAAAACCTAAAAAAATTTAAATTTTTATATTAAAAACTTCTTTTGCCCATATCTCCTAAACTAAGCGTCCTAGAGCGAAAAGGACTTTAATTCGTGACTACCCCCAAAAAAATTGAAAAATCCACCCAAAACCTAAAAAAATTTAAATTTTTATATGAAAAACTTCTTTTGCCCATATCTCCTTAAATATGCGTCCTAGAGCGAAAAGGACTTTAATTCGTGACCACCCCCAAAAAATTGAAAAATCCACCCAAAACCTAAAAAATTGAAATTTTTATATTAAAAACTTCTTTTGCCCATATCTCCTAAACTAAGCGTCCTAGAGCGAAAAGGACTTTAATTCGTGACTACCCCAAAAAAATTGAAAAATCCACCCAAAACCTAAAAATATTGAAATTTTTATATGAAAAACTTCTTTTGCCCAAGGACGAAAAGGACGTTAATTCGTGACCACCCCAAAAAAATGGAAAAATCCACCCAAAACCTAAAATTATTGAAATTTTTATATGAAAAACTTCTTTTGCCCATATCTCCTTAAATATGCGTCCTAGAGCGAAAAGGACTTTAATTCGTGACTACCCCCAAAAAATTTAAAAATCCACCCAAAACCTAAAAAAATTGAAATTTTTATATGAAAAACTTCTTTTGCCCATATCTCCTAAACTAAGCGTCCTAGAGCGAAAAGGACTTTAATTCGTGACTACCCCCAAAAAATTGAAAAATCCACCCAAAACCTAAAAAAATTTAAATTTTTATATGAAAAACTTCTTTTGCCCATATCTCCTTAAATATGCGTCCTAGAGCGAAAAGGACTTTAATTCGGACCAAAAAATGGAAAAATCCACCCAAAACCTAAAAAAATTGAAATTTTTATATGAAAACCTTCTTTTGCCCATATCTCCTAAACTAAGCGTCCTAGAGCGAAAAGGACTTTAATTCGTGACTACCCCCAAAAAATTGAAAAATCCACCCAAAACCTAAAAAAATTTAAATTTTTATATGAAAAACTTCTTTTGCCCATATCTCCTTAAATATGCGTCCTAGAGCGAAAAGGACTTTAATTCGTGACTACCCCCAAAAAATTGAAAAATCCACCCCAAACCTAAAGAAATTTAAATTTTTATATGAAAAACTTCTTTTGCCCATATCTCCTTAAATATGCGTCCTAGAGCGAAAAGGACTTTAATTCGTGACCACCCCCAAAAAACTGAAAAATCCACTCAAAACCTAAAAATATTGAAATTTTTATATGAAAAACTTCTTTTGCCCATATCTCCTTAAATAAGCGTCCCAGAGCGAAAAGGACTTTAATTCGTGACCACCCCCAAAAAATTGAAAAATCCACCCAAAACCTAAAATTATTGAAATTTTTATATGAAAAACTTCTTTTGCCCATATCTCCTAAACTATGCGTCCTAGAGCGAAAAGGACTTTAATTCGTGACCACCCCCAAAAAACTGAAAAATCCACTCAAAACCTAAAAAATTTAAATTTTTATATGAAAAACTTCTTTTGCCCATATCTCCTTAAATATGCGTCCTAGAGCGAAAAGGATTTTAATTCGTGACTACCCCCAAAAAATTGAAAAATCCACCCAAAACCTAAAAAAATTGAAATTTTTATATGAAAAACTTCTTTTGCCCATATCTCCTAAACTAAGCGTCCTAGAGCGAAAAGGACTTTAATTCGTGACTACCCCCAAAAAAAATGAAAAATCCACCCAAAACCTAAAAAAATTGAAATTTTTATATGAAAAACTTCTTTTGCCCATATCTCCTAAACTAAGCGTCCTAGAGCGAAAAGGACTTTAATTCGTGACCACCCCCAAAAAACTGAAAAATCCACTCAAAACCTAAAAATATTGAAATTTTTATATGAAAAACTTCTTTTGCCCATATCTCCTTAAATATGCGTCCTAGAGCGAAAAGGACTTTAATTCGTGACTACCCCCAAAAAATTGAAAAATCCACCCAAAACCTAAAAAAATTGAAATTTTTATATGAAAAACTTCTTTTGCCCATATCTCCTAAACTAAGCGTCCTAGAGCGAAAAGGACTTTAATTCGTGACTACCCCCAAAAAATTGAAAAATCCACCCAAAACCTAAAAAAATTTAAATTTTTATATGAAAAACTTCTTTTGCCCATATCTCCTTAAATATGCGCCCTAGAGCGAAAAGGACATTAATTCGTGACCACCCCCTAAAAAATTGAAAAATCCACCCAAAGTCTAAAAAAAATGAAATTTTTATATGAAAAACTTCTTTTGCCCATATCTCCTTAAATATGCGTCCTAGAGCGAAAAGGACTTTAATTCGTGACCGCCCCCAAAAAATTGAAAAATCCACCCAAAACCTAAAAAAATTTAAATTTTTATATGAAAAACTTCTTTTGCCCATATCTCCTAAACTAAGCGTCCTAGAGCGAAAAGGACTTTAATTCGTGACTACCCCCAAAAAATTGAAAACTCCACCCAAAACCTAAAAAAATTTAAATTTTTATATGAAAAACTTCTTTTGCCCATATCTCCTTAAATATGCGTCCTAGAGCGAAAATGACTTTAAATCGTGACCACCTCCAAAAAATTGAAAAATCCACCCAAAACCTAAAATTATTGAAATTTTTATATGAAAAACTTCTTTTGCCCATATCTCCTTAAATATGCGTCCTAGAGCGAAAAGGACTTTAATTCGTGACTACCCCCAAAAAATTGAAAAATCCACCCAAAACCTAAAAAAATTAAAATTTTTATATGAAAAACTTCTTTTGCCTATATCTCCTAAACTAAGCGTCCTAGAGCGAAAAGGACTTTAATTCGTGACTACCCCCAAAAAATTTAAAAATCCACCCAAAACCTAAAAAAATTTAAATTTTTATATGAAAAACTTCTTTTGCCCATATCTCCTTAAATATGCGTCCTAGAGCGAAAAGGACTTTAATCCGTGACTACACCCAAAAAATTGAAAAATCCACCCAAAACCTAAAAAAATTTAAATTTTTATATGAAAAACTTCTTTTGCCCATATCTCCTAAACTAAGCGTCCTAGAGCGAAAAGGACTTTAATTCGTGACTACCCCCAAAAAATTGAAAAATCCACCCAAAACCTAAAAAAATTTAAATTTTTATATGAAAAACTTCTTTTGCCCATATCTCCTAAACTAAGCGTCCTAGAGCGAAAAGGACTTTAATTCGTGACTACCCCCAAAAAATTGCAAATCCACCCAAAACCTAAAAAAATTTAAATTTTTATATGAAAAACTTCTTTTGCCCATATCTCCTTAAATATGCGTCCTAGAGCGAAAAGGACTTTAATTCGTGACCACCCCCAAAAAACTGAAAAATCCACCCAAAACCTAAAAATATTGAAATTTTTATATGAAAAACTTCTTTTGCCCATATCTCCTTAAATAAGCGTCCCAGAGCGAAAAGGACTTTAATTCGTGACCACCCACAAAAAGTTGAAAAACCCACCCAAAACCTAAAAAAATTTAAATTTTTATATGAAAAACTTCTTTTGCCCATATCTCCTTAAATATGCGTCCTAGAGCGAAAAGGACTTTAATTCGTGACCACCCCCAAAAAATTGAAAAATCCACCCAAAACCTAAAAAAATTTAAATTTTTATATGAAAAACTTCTTTTGCCCATATCTCCTTAAATATGCGTCCTAGAGCGAAAAGGACTTTAATTCGTGACTACCCCCAAAAAATTGAAAAATCCACCCAAAACCTAAAAAAATTGAAATTTTTATATGAAAAACTTCTTTTGCCCATATCTCCTAAACTAAGCGTCCTAGAGCGAAAAGGACTTTAATTCGTGACTACCCCCAAAAAATTGAAAAATCCACCCAAAACCTAAAAAAATTTAAATTTTTATATGAAAAACTTCTTTTGCCCATATCTCCTTAAATATGCGTCCTAGAGCGAAAAGGACGTTAATTCGTGACCACCCCCAAAAAATTGAAAAATCCACCCAAAGTCTAAAAAAAATGAAATTTTTATATGAAAAACTTCTTTTGCCCATATCTCCTTAAATATGCGTCCTAGAGCGAAAAGGACTTTAATTCGTGACCACCCCCAAAAAATTGAAAAATCCACCCAAAACCTAAAAAAATTTAAATTTTTATATGAAAAACTTCTTTTGCCCATATCTCCTAAACTAAGCGTCCTAGAGCGAAAAGGACTTTAATTCGTGACTACCCCCAAAAAATTGAAAAATCCACCCAAAACCTAAAAAAATTTAAATTTTTATATGAAAAACTTCTTTTGCCCATATCTCCTTAAATATGCGTCCTAGAGCGAAAAGGACTTTAATTCGTGACCACCTCCAAAAAATTGAAAAATCCACCCAAAACCTAAAATTATTGAAATTTTTATATGAAAAACTTCTTTTGCCCATATCTCCTTAAATATGCGTCCTAGAGCGAAAAGGACTTTAATCCGTGACTACACCCAAAAAATTGAAAAATCCACCCAAAACCTAAAAAAATTGAAATTTTTATATGAAAAACTTCTTTTGCCCATATCTCCTAAACTAAGCGTCCTAGAGCGAAAAGGACTTTAATTCGTGACTACCCCCAAAAAATTGAAAAATCCACCCAAAACCTAAAAAAATTTAAATTTTTATATTAAAAACTTCTTTTGCCCATATCTCCTAAACTAAGCGTCCTAGAGCGAAAAGGACTTTAATTCGTGACTACCCCAAAAAAATTGAAAAATCCACCCAAAACCTAAAAATATTGAAATTTTTATATGAAAAACTTCTTTTGCCCAAGGACGAAAAGGACGTTAATTCGTGACCACCCCAAAAAAATGGAAAAATCCACCCAAAACCTAAAATTATTGAAATTTTTATATGAAAAACTTCTTTTGCCCATATCTCCTTAAATATGCGTCCTAGAGCGAAAAGGACTTTAATTCGTGACTACCCCCAAAAAATTTAAAAATCCACCCAAAACCTAAAAAAATTGAAATTTTTATATGAAAAACTTCTTTTGCCCATATCTCCTAAACTAAGCGTCCTAGAGCGAAAAGGACTTTAATTCGTGACTACCCCCAAAAAATTGAAAAATCCACCCAAAACCTAAAAAAATTTAAATTTTTATATGAAAAACTTCTTTTGCCCATATCTCCTTAAATATGCGTCCTAGAGCGAAAAGGACTTTAATTCGGACCAAAAAATGGAAAAATCCACCCAAAACCTAAAAAAATTGAAATTTTTATATGAAAACCTTCTTTTGCCCATATCTCCTAAACTAAGCGTCCTAGAGCGAAAAGGACTTTAATTCGTGACTACCCCCAAAAAATTGAAAAATCCACCCAAAACCTAAAAAAATTTAAATTTTTATATGAAAAACTTCTTTTGCCCATATCTCCTTAAATATGCGTCCTAGAGCGAAAAGGACTTTAATTCGTGACTACCCCCAAAAAATTGAAAAATCCACCCCAAACCTAAAGAAATTTAAATTTTTATATGAAAAACTTCTTTTGCCCATATCTCCTTAAATATGCGTCCTAGAGCGAAAAGGACTTTAATTCGTGACCACCCCCAAAAAACTGAAAAATCCACTCAAAACCTAAAAATATTGAAATTTTTATATGAAAAACTTCTTTTGCCCATATCTCCTTAAATAAGCGTCCCAGAGCGAAAAGGACTTTAATTCGTGACCACCCCCAAAAAATTGAAAAATCCACCCAAAACCTAAAATTATTGAAATTTTTATATGAAAAACTTCTTTTGCCCATATCTCCTAAACTATGCGTCCTAGAGCGAAAAGGACTTTAATTCGTGACCACCCCCAAAAAACTGAAAAATCCACTCAAAACCTAAAAAATTTAAATTTTTATATGAAAAACTTCTTTTGCCCATATCTCCTTAAATATGCGTCCTAGAGCGAAAAGGATTTTAATTCGTGACTACCCCCAAAAAATTGAAAAATCCACCCAAAACCTAAAAAAATTGAAATTTTTATATGAAAAACTTCTTTTGCCCATATCTCCTAAACTAAGCGTCCTAGAGCGAAAAGGACTTTAATTCGTGACTACCCCCAAAAAAATTGAAAAATCCACCCAAAACCTAAAAAAATTGAAATTTTTATATGAAAAACTTCTTTTGCCCATATCTCCTAAACTAAGCGTCCTAGAGCGAAAAGGACTTTAATTCGTGACCACCCCCAAAAAACTGAAAAATCCACTCAAAACCTAAAAATATTGAAATTTTTATATGAAAAACTTCTTTTGCCCATATCTCCTTAAATATGCGTCCTAGAGCGAAAAGGACTTTAATTCGTGACTACCCCCAAAAAATTGAAAAATCCACCCAAAACCTAAAAAAATTTAAATTTTTATATGAAAAACTTCTTTTGCCCATATCTCCTAAACTAAGCGTCCTAGAGCGAAAAGGACTTTAATTCGTGACTACCCCCAAAAAATTGAAAAATCCACCCAAAACCTAAAAAAATTTAAATTTTTATATGAAAAACTTCTTTTGCCCATATCTCCTTAAATATGCGTCCTAGAGCGAAAAGGACATTAATTCGTGACCACCCCCAAAAAATTGAAAAATCCACCCAAAGTCTAAAAAAAATGAAATTTTTATATGAAAAACTTCTTTTGCCCATATCTCCTTAAATATGCGTCCTAGAGCGAAAAGGACTTTAATTCGTGACCGCCCCCAAAAAATTGAAAAATCCACCCAAAACCTAAAAAAATTTAAATTTTTATATGAAAAACTTCTTTTGCCCATATCTCCTAAACTAAGCGTCCTAGAGCGAAAAGGACTTTAATTCGTGACTACCCCCAAAAAATTGAAAACTCCACCCAAAACCTAAAAAAATTTAAATTTTTATATGAAAAACTTCTTTTGCCCATATCTCCTTAAATATGCGTCCTAGAGCGAAAAGGACTTTAAATCGTGACCACCTCCAAAAAATTGAAAAATCCACCCAAAACCTAAAATTATTGAAATTTTTATATGAAAAACTTCTTTTGCCCATATCTCCTTAAATATGCGTCCTAGAGCGAAAAGGACTTTAATTCGTGACTACCCCCAAAAAATTGAAAAATCCACCCAAAACCTAAAAAAATTAAAATTTTTATATGAAAAACTTCTTTTGCCTATATCTCCTAAACTAAGCGTCCTAGAGCGAAAAGGACTTTAATTCGTGACTACCCCCAAAAAATTTAAAAATCCACCCAAAACCTAAAAAAATTTAAATTTTTATATGAAAAACTTCTTTTGCCCATATCTCCTTAAATATGCGTCCTAGAGCGAAAAGGACTTTAATCCGTGACTACACCCAAAAAATTGAAAAATCCACCCAAAACCTAAAAAAATTTAAATTTTTATATGAAAAACTTCTTTTGCCCATATCTCCTAAACTAAGCGTCCTAGAGCGAAAAGGACTTTAATTCGTGACTACCCCCAAAAAATTGAAAAATCCACCCAAAACCTAAAAAAATTTAAATTTTTATATGAAAAACTTCTTTTGCCCATATCTCCTAAACTAAGCGTCCTAGAGCGAAAAGGACTTTAATTCGTGACTACCCCCAAAAAATTGCAAATCCACCCAAAACCTAAAAAAATTTAAATTTTTATATGAAAAACTTCTTTTGCCCATATCTCCTTAAATATGCGTCCTAGAGCGAAAAGGACTTTAATTCGTGACTACCCCCAAAAAATTGAAAAATCCACCCAAAACCTAAAAAAATTTAAATTTTTATATGAAAAACTTCTTTTGCCCATATCTCCTTAAATATGCGTCCTAGAGCGAAAAGGACTTTAATTCGTGACCACCCCCAAAAAACTGAAAAATCCACTCAAAACCTAAAAATATTGAAATTTTTATATGAAAAACTTCTTTTGCCCATATCTCCTTAAATAAGCGTCCCAGAGCGAAAAGGACTTTAATTCGTGACCACCCACAAAAAGTTGAAAAATCCACCCAAAACCTAAAAAAATTGGAATTTTTATATGAAAAACTTCTTTTGCCCATATCTCCTTAAATATGCGTCCTAGAGCGAAAAGGACTTTAATTCGTGACCACCCTCAAAAAATTGAAAAATCCACCCAAAACCTAAAAAAATTAAATTTTTATATGAAAAACTTCTTTTGCCCATATCTTCTTAAATATGCGTCCTAGAGCGAAAAGGACTTTAATTCGTGACCACCCTCAAAAAATTGAAAAATCCACCCAAAACCTAAAAAAAATTTAAATTTTTATATGAAAAACTTCTTTTGCCCATATCTCCTTAAATATGCGTCCTAGAGCGAAAAGGACTTTAATTCGTGACCACCTCCAAAAAATTGAAAAATCCACCCAAAACCTAAAATTATTGAAATTTTTATATGAAAAACTTCTTTTGCCCATATCTCCTTAAATATGCGTCCTAGAGCGAAAAGGACTTTAATTCGTGACTACCCCCAAAAAATTGAAAAATCCACCCAAAACCTAAAAAAATTTAAATTTTTATATGAAAAACTTCTTTTGCCCATATCTCCTTAAATATGCGTCCTAGAGCGAAAAGGACTTTAATTCGTGACTATCCCCAAAAAATTTAAAAATCCACCCAAAACCTAAAAAAATTGAAATTTTTATATGAATAACTTCTTTTGCCCATATCTCCTTAAATATGCGTCCTAGAGCGAAAAGGACTTTAATTCGTGACCACCCCCAAAAAATTGAAAAATCCACCCAAAACCTAAACTTATTGAAATTTTTATATGAAAAACTTCTTTTGCCCATATCTCCTTAAATATGCGTCCTAGAGCGAAAAGGACTTTAATTCGTGACCACCCCCAAAAAATTGAAAAATCCACCCAAAACCTAAAATTATTGAAATTTTTATATGAAAAACTTCTTTTGCCCATATCTCCTAAACTATGCGTCCTAGAGCGAAAAGGACTTTAATTCGTGACCACCCCCAAAAAACTGAAAAATCCACTCAAAACCTAAAAAAATTTAAATTTTTATATGAAAAACTTCTTTTGCCCATATCTCCTTAAATATGCGTCCTAGAGCGAAAAGGATTTTAATTCGTGACTACCCCCAAAAAATTGAAAAATCCACCCAAAACCTAAAAAAATTGAAATTTTTATATAAAAAACTTCTTTTGCCCATATCTCCTAAACTAAGCGTCCTAGAGCGAAAAGGACTTTAATTCGTGACCACCCCCAAAAAACTGAAAAATCCACTCAAAACCTAAAAATATTGAAATTTTTATATGAAAAACTTCTTTTGCCCATATCTCCTTAAATATGCGTCCTAGAGCGAAAAGGAGTTTAATTCGTGACTACCCCCAAAAAATTGAAAAATCCACCCAAAACCTAAAAAAATTAAAATTTTTATATGAAAAACTTCTTTTGCCTATATCTCCTAAACTAAGCGTCCTAGAGCGAAAAGGACTTTAATTCGTGACTACCCCCAAAAAATTTAAAAATCCACCCAAAACCTAAAAAAATTTAAATTTTTATATGAAAAACTTCTTTTGCCCATATCTCCTTAAATATGCGTCCTAGAGCGAAAAGGACTTTAATCCGTGACTACCCCCAAAAAATTGAAAAATCCACCCAAAACCTAAAAAAATTTAAATTTTTATATGAAAAACTTCTTTTGCCCATATCTCCTTAAATATGCGTCCTAGAGCGAAAAGGACATTAATTCGTGACCACCCCCAAAAAATTGAAAAATCCACCCAAAGTATAAAAAATTGAAATTTTTATATGAAAAACTTCTTTTGCCCATATCTCCTTAAATATGCGTCTTAGAGCGAAAAGGACTTTAATTCGTGACTACCCCCAAAAAATTGAAAAATCCACCCAAAACCTAAAAAAATTGAAATTTTTATATGAAAAACTTCTTTTGCCCATATCTCCTAAACTAAGCGTCCTAGAGCGAAAAGGACTTTAATTCGTGACTACCCCCAAAAAATTGAAAAATCCACCCAAAACCTAAAAAAATTTAAATTTTTATATGAAAAACTTCTTTTGCCCATATCTCCTTAAATATGCGTCCTAGAGCGAAAAGGACATTAATTCGTGACCACCCCCAAAAAATTGAAAAATCCACCCAAAGTCTAAAAAAATGAAATTTTTATATGAAAAACTTCTTTTGCCCATATCTCCTTAAATATGCGTCCTAGAGCGAAAAGGACTTTAATTCGTGACCGCCCCCAAAAAATTGAAAAATCCACCCAAAACCTAAAAAAATTTAAATTTTTATATGAAAAACTTCTTTTGCCCATATCTCCTAAACTAAGCGTCCTAGAGCGAAAAGGACTTTAATTCGTGACTACCCCCAAAAAATTTAAAAATCCACCCAAAACCTAAAAAAATTTAAATTTTTATATGAAAAACTTCTTTTGCCCATATCTCCTTAAATATGCGTCCTAGAGCGAAAAGGACTTTAATCCGTGACTACCCCCAAAAAATTGAAAAATCCACCCAAAACCTAAAAAAATTTAAATTTTTATATGAAAAACTTCTTTTGCCCATATCTCCTTAAATATGCGTCCTAGAGCGAAAAGGACTTTAATTCGTGACCACCTCCAAAAAATTTAAAAATCCACCCAAAACCTAAAATTATTGAAATTTTTATATGAAAAACTTCTTTTGCCCATATCTCCTTAAATATGCGTCCTAGAGCGAAAAGGAGTTTAATTCGTGACTACCCCCAAAAAATTGAAAAATCCACCCAAAACCTAAAAAAATTAAAATTTTTATATGAAAAACTTCTTTTGCCTATATCTCCTAAACTAAGCGTCCTAGAGCGAAAAGGACTTTAATTCGTGACTACCCCCAAAAAATTTAAAAATCCACCCAAAACCTAAAAAAATTTAAATTTTTATATGAAAAACTTCTTTTGCCCATATCTCCTTAAATATGCGTCCTAGAGCGAAAAGGACTTTAATCCGTGACTACACCCAAAAAATTGAAAAATCCACCCAAAACCTAAAAAAATTTAAATTTTTATATGAAAAACTTCTTTTGCCCATATCTCCTAAACTAAGCGTCCTAGAGCGAAAAGGACTTTAATTCGTGACTACCCCCAAAAAATTTAAAAATCCACCCAAAACCTAAAAAAATTTAATTTTTTATATGAAAAACTTCTTTTGCCCATATCTCCTTAAATATGCGTCCTAGAGCGAAAAGGACTTTAATCCGTGACTACACCCAAAAAATTGAAAAATCCACCCAAAACCTAAAAAAATTGAAATTTTTATATGAAAAACTTCTTTTGCCCATATCTTCTAAACTAAGCGTCCTAGAGCGAAAAGGACTTTAATTCGTGACTACCCCCAAAAAATTGAAAAATCCACCCAAAACCTAAAAAAAATTAAATTTTTATATGAAAAACTTCTTTTGCCCATATCTCCTAAACTAAGCGTCCTAGAGCGAAAAGGACTTTAATTCGTGACTACCCCCAAAAAATTGAAAAATCCACCCAAAACCTAAAAAAATTTAAATTTTTATATGAAAAACTTCTTTTGCCCATATCTCCTTAAATATGCGTCCTAGAGCGAAAAGGACTTTAATTCGTGACTACCCCCAAAAAATTGAAAAATCCACCCCAAACCTAAAAAAATTTAAATTTTTATATGAAAAACTTCTTTTGCCCATATCTCCTTAAATATGCGTCATAGAGCGAAAAGGACTTTAATTCGTGACCACCCCCAAAAAACTGAAAAATCCACTCAAAACCTAAAAATATTGAAATTTTTATATGAAAAACTTCTTTTGCCCATATCTCCTTAAATAAGCGTCCCAGAGCGAAAAGGACTTTAATTCGTGACCACCCCCAAAAAATTGAAAAATCCACCCAAAACCTAAAAAAATTGAAATTTTTATATGAAAAACTTCTTTTGCCCATATCTCCTAAACTAAGCGTCCTAGAGCGAAAAGGACTTTAATTCGTGACTACCCCCAAAAAATTGAAAAATCCACCCAAAACCTAAAAAAATTTAAATTTTTATATGAAAAACTTCTTTTGCCCATATCTCCTTAAATATGCGTCCTAGAGCGAAAAGGACTTTAATTCGTGACCACCTCCAAAAAATTTAAAAATCCACCCAAAACCTAAAATTATTGAAATTTTTATATGAAAAACTTCTTTTGCCCATATCTCCTTAAATATGCGTCCTAAAGCGAAAAGGAGTTTAATTCGTGACTACCCCCAAAAAATTGAAAAATCCACCCAAAACCTAAAAAAATTAAAATTTTTATATGAAAAACTTCTTTTGCCTATATCTCCTAAACTAAGCGTCCTAGAGCGAAAAGGACTTTAATTCGTGACTACCCCCAAAAAATTTAAAAATCCACCCAAAACCTAAAAAAATTTAAATTTTTATATGAAAAACTTCTTTTGCCCATATCTCCTTAAATATGCGTCCTAGAGCGAAAAGGACTTTAATCCGTGACTACACCCAAAAAATTGAAAAATCCACCCAAAACCTAAAAAAATTGAAATTTTTATATGAAAAACTTCTTTTGCCCATATCTCCTAAACTAAGCGTCCTAGAGCGAAAAGGACTTTAATTCGTGACTACCCCCAAAAAATTTAAAAATCCACCCAAAACCTAAAAAAATTTAAATTTTTATATGAAAAACTTCTTTTGCCCATATCTCCTTAAATATGCGTCCTAGAGCGAAAAGGACTTTAATCCGTGACTACACCCAAAAAATTGAAAAATCCACCCAAAACCTAAAAAAATTGAAATTTTTATATGAAAAACTTCTTTTGCCCATATCTCCTAAACTAAGCGTCCTAGAGCGAAAAGGACTTTAATTCGTGACTACCCCCAAAAAATTGAAAAATCCACCCAAAACCTAAAAAAATTTAAATTTTTATATGAAAAACTTCTTTTGCCCATATCTCCTAAACTAAGCGTCCTAGAGCGAAAAGGACTTTAATTCGTGACTACCCCCAAAAAATTGAAAAATCCACCCAAAACCTAGAAAAATTTAAATTTTTATATGAAAAACTTCTTTTGCCCATATCTCCTTAAATATGCGTCCTAGAGCGAAAAGGACTTTAATTCGTGACTACCCCCAAAAAATTGAAAAATCCACCCCAAACCTAAAAAAATTTAAATTTTTATATGAAAAACCTCTTTTGCCCATATCTCCTTAAATATGCGTCCTAGAGCGAAAAGGACTTTAATTCGTGACCACCCCCAAAAAACTGAAAAATCCACTCAAAACCTAAAAATATTGAAATTTTTATATGAAAAACTTCTTTTGCCCATATCTCCTTAAATAAGCGTCCCAGAGCGAAAAGGACTTTAATTCGTGACCACCCCCAAAAAATTGAAAAATCCACCCAAAACCTAAAATTATTGAAATTTTTATATGAAAAACTTCTTTTGCCCATATCTCCTAAACTATGCGTCCTAGAGCGAAAAGGACTTTAATTCGTGACCACCCCCAAAAAACTGAAAAATCCACTCAAAACCTAAAAAATTTAAATTTTTATATGAAAAACTTCTTTTGCCCATATCTCCTTAAATATGCGTCCTAGAGCGAAAAGGATTTTAATTCGTGACTACCCCCAAAAAATTGAAAAATCCACCCAAAACCTAAAAAAATTGAAATTTTTATATGAAAAACTTCTTTTGCCCATATCTCCTAAACTAAGCGTCCTAGAGCGAAAAGGACTTTAATTCGTGACTACCCCCAAAAAATTGAAAAATCCACCCAAAACCTAAAAAAATTGAAATTTTTATATGAAAAACTTCTTTTGCCCATATCTCCTAAACTAAGCGTCCTAGAGCGAAAAGGACTTTAATTCGTGACCACCCCCAAAAAACTGAAAAATCCACTCAAAACCTAAAAATATTGAAATTTTTATATGAAAAACTTCTTTTTCCCATATCTCCTTAAATATGCGTCCTAGAGCGAAAATGACTTTAATTCGTGACTACCCCCAAAAAATTGAAAAATCCACCCAAAACCTAAAAAAATTGAAATTTTTATATGAAAAACTTCTTTTGCCCATATCTCCTAAACTAAGCGTCCTAGAGCGAAAAGGACTTTAATTCGTGACTACCCCCAAAAAATTGAAAAATCCACCCAACACCTAAAAAAATTTAAATTTTTATATGAAAAACTTCTTTTGCCCATATCTCCTTAAATATGCGTCCTAGAGCGAAAAGGACATTAATTCGTGACCACCCCCAAAAAATTGAAAAATCCACCCAAAGTCTAAAAAAAATGAAATTTTTATATGAAAAACTTCTTTTGCCCATATCTCCTTAAATATGCGTCCTAGAGCGAAAAGGACTTTAATTCGTGACCGCCCCCAAAAAATTGAAAAATCCACCCAAAACCTAAAAAAATTTAAATTTTTATATGAAAAACTTCTTTTGCCCATATCTCCTTAAATATGCGTCCTAGAGCGAAAAGGACTTTAATTCGTGACTACCCCCAAAAAATTGAAAAATCCACCCAAAACCTAGAAAAATTTAAATTTTTATATGAAAAACTTCTTTTGCCCATATCTCCTTAAATATGCGTCCTAGAGCGAAAAGGACTTTAATTCGTGACTACCCCCAAAAAATTGAAAAATCCACCCCAAACCTAAAAAAATTTAAATTTTTATATGAAAAACCTCTTTTGCCCATATCTCCTTAAATATGCGTCCTAGAGCGAAAAGGACTTTAATTCGTGACCACCCCCAAAAAACTGAAAAATCCACTCAAAACCTAAAAATATTGAAATTTTTATATGAAAAACTTCTTTTGCCCATATCTCCTTAAATAAGCGTCCCAGAGCGAAAAGGACTTTAATTCGTGACCACCCCCAAAAAATTGAAAAATCCACCCAAAACCTAAAATTATTGAAATTTTTATATGAAAAACTTCTTTTGCCCATATCTCCTAAACTATGCGTCCTAGAGCGAAAAGGACTTTAATTCGTGACCACCCCCAAAAAACTGAAAAATCCACTCAAAACCTAAAAAATTTAAATTTTTATATGAAAAACTTCTTTTGCCCATATCTCCTTAAATATGCGTCCTAGAGCGAAAAGGATTTTAATTCGTGACTACCCCCAAAAAATTGAAAAATCCACCCAAAACCTAAAAAAATTGAAATTTTTATATGAAAAACTTCTTTTGCCCATATCTCCTAAACTAAGCGTCCTAGAGCGAAAAGGACTTTAATTCGTGACTACCCCCAAAAAATTGAAAAATCCACCCAAAACCTAAAAAAATTGAAATTTTTATATGAAAAACTTCTTTTGCCCATATCTCCTAAACTAAGCGTCCTAGAGCGAAAAGGACTTTAATTCGTGACCACCCCCAAAAAACTGAAAAATCCACTCAAAACCTAAAAATATTGAAATTTTTATATGAAAAACTTCTTTTTCCCATATCTCCTTAAATATGCGTCCTAGAGCGAAAAGGACTTTAATTCGTGACTACCCCCAAAAAATTGAAAAATCCACCCAAAACCTAAAAAAATTAAAATTTTTATATGAAAAACTTCTTTTGCCCATATCTCCTAAACTAAGCGTCCTAGAGCGAAAAGGACATTAATTCGTGACTACCCCCAAAAAATTGAAAAATCCACCAAAAACCTAAAAAAATTTAAATTTTTATATGAAAAACTTCTTTTGCCCATATCTCCTTAAATATGCGTCCTAGAGCGAAAAGGACTTTAATTCGTGACTACCCCCAAAAAATTGAAAAATCCACCCAAAGTCTAAAAAAAATGAAATTTTTATATGAAAAACTTCTTTTGCCCATATCTCCTTAAATATGCGTCCTAGAGCGAAAAGGACTTTAATTCGTGACCGCCCCCAAAAAATTGAAAAATCCACCCAAAACCTAAAAAAATTTAAATTTTTATATGAAAAACTTCTTTTGCCCATATCTCCTAAACTAAGCGTCCTAGAGCGAAAAGGACTTTAATTCGTGACTACCCCCAAAAAATTGAAAAATCCACCCAAAACCTAAAAAAATTTAAATTTTTGTATGAAAAACTTCTTTTGCCCATATCTCCTTAAATATGCGTCCTAGAGCGAAAAGGACTTTAATTCGTGACCACCTCCAAAAAATTGAAAAATCCACCCAAAACCTAAAATTATTGAAATTTTTATATGAAAAACTTCTTTTGCCCATATCTCCTTAAATATGCGTCCTAGAGCGAAAAGGACTTTAATTCGTGACTACCCCCAAAAAATTGAAAACTCCACCCAAAACCTAAAAAAATTAAAATTTTTATATGAAAAACTTCTTTTGCCTATATCTCCTAAACTAAGCGTCCTAGAGCGAAAAGGACTTTAATTCGTGACTACCCCCAAAAAATTTAAAAATCCACCCAAAACCTAAAAAAATTTAAATTTTTATATGAAAAACTTCTTTTGCCCATATCTCCTTAAATATGCGTCCTAGAGCGAAAAGGACTTTAATCCGTGACTACACCCAAAAAATTGAAAAATCCACCCAAAACCTAAAAAAATTGAAATTTTTATATGAAAAACTTCTTTTGCCCATATCTCCTAAACTAAGCGTCCTAGAGCGAAAAGGACTTTAATTCGTGACTACCCCCAAAAAGTTGAAAAATCCACCCAAAACCTAAAAAAATTTAAATTTTTATATGAAAAACTTCTTTTGCCCATATCTCCTAAACTAAGCGTCCTAGAGCGAAAAGGACTTTAATTCGTGACTACCCCCAAAAAATTGAAAAATCCACCCAAAACCTAAAAAAATTTAAATTTTTATATGAAAAACTTCTTTTGCCCATATCTCCTTAAATATGCGTCCTAGAGCGAAAAGGACTTTAATTCGTGACCACCCTCAAAAAATTGAAAAATCCACCCAAAACCTAAAAAAATTAAATTTTTATATGAAAAACTTCTTTTGCCCATATCTCCTTAAATATGCGTCATAGAGCGAAAAGGACTTTAATTCGTGACCACCCCCAAAAAACTGAAAAATCCACTCAAAACCTAAAAATATTGAAATTTTTATATGAAAAACTTCTTTTGCCCATATCTCCTTAAATAAGCGTCCCAGAGCGAAAAGGACTTTAATTCGTGACCACCCCCAAAAAATTGAAAAATCCACCCAAAACCTAAAATTATTGAAATTTTTATATGAAAAACTTCTTTTGCCCATATCTCCTAAACTATGCGTCCTAGAGCGAAAAGGACTTTAATTCGTGACCACCCCCAAAAAACTGAAAAATCCACCCAAAACCTAAAATTATTGAAATTTTTATATGAAAAACTTCTTTTGCCCATATCTCCTTAAATATGCGTCCTAGAGCGAAAAGGACTTTAATTCGTGACTACCCCCAAAAAATTGAAAACTCCACCCAAAACCTAAAAAAATTAAAATTTTTATATGAAAAACTTCTTTTGCCTATATCTCCTAAACTAAGCGTCCTAGAGCGAAAAGGACTTTAATTCGTGACTACCCCCAAAAAATTGAAAAATCCACCCAAAACCTAAAAAAATTTAAATTTTTATATGAAAAACTTCTTTTGCCCATATCTCCTTAAATATGCGTCCTAGAGCGAAAAGGACTTTAATCCGTGACTACACCCAAAAAATTGAAAAATCCACCCAAAACCTAAAAAAATTGAAATTTTTATATGAAAAACTTCTTTTGCCCATATCTCCTAAACTAAGCGTCCTAGAGCGAAAAGGACTTTAATTCGTGACTACCCCCAAAAAGTTGAAAAATCCACCCAAAACCTAAAAAAAATTAAATTTTTATATGAAAAACTTCTTTTGCCCATATCTCCTAAACTAAGCGTCCTAGAGCGAAAAGGACTTTAATTCGTGACTACCCCCAAAAAATTGAAAAATCCACCCAAAACCTAAAAAAATTTAAATTTTTATATGAAAAACTTCTTTTGCCCATATCTCCTTAAATATGCGTCCTAGAGCGAAAAGGACTTTAATTCGTGACCACCCATAAAAAGTTGAAAAATCCACCCAAAACCTAAAAAAATTTAAATTTTTATATGAAAAACTTCTTTTGCCCATATCTCCTTAAATATGCGTCATAGAGCGAAAAGGACTTTAATTCGTGACCACCCCCAAAAAACTGAAAAATCCACTCAAAATCTAAAAATATTGAAATTTTTATATGAAAAACTTCTTTTGCCCATATCTCCTTAAATAAGCGTCCCAGAGCGAAAAGGACTTTAATTCGTGACCACCCCCAAAAAATTGAAAAATCCACCCAAAACCTAAAATTATTGAAATTTTTATATGAAAAACTTCTTTTGCCCATATCTCCTAAACTATGCGTCCTAGAGCGAAAAGGACTTTAATTCGTGACCACCCCCAAAAAACTGAAAAATCCACTCAAAACCTAAAAAATTTAAATTTTTATATGAAAAACTTCTTTTGCCCATATCTCCTTAAATATGCGTCCTAGAGCGAAAAGGACTTTAATTCGTGACTATCCCCAAAAAATTGAAAAATCCACCCAAAACCTAAAAAAATTGAAATTTTTATATGAAAAACTTCTTTTGCCCATATCTCCTAAACTAAGCGTCCTAGAGCGAAAAGGACTTTAATTCGTGACTACCCCCAAAAAATTGAAAAATCCACCCAAAACCTAAAAAAATTTAAATTTTTATATGAAAAACTTCTTTTGCCCATATCTCCTTAAATATGCGTCCTAGAGCGAAAAGGACTTTAATTCGTGACCACCTCCAAAAAATTTAAAAATCCACCCAAAACCTAAAATTATTGAAATTTTTATATGAAAAACTTCTTTTGCCCATATCTCCTTAAATATGCGTCCTAAAGCGAAAAGGAGTTTAATTCGTGACTACCCCCAAAAAATTGAAAAATCCACCCAAAACCTAAAAAAATTAAAATTTTTATATGAAAAACTTCTTTTGCCTATATCTCCTAAACTAAGCGTCCTAGAGCGAAAAGGACTTTAATTCGTGACTACCCCCAAAAAATTTAAAAATCCACCCAAAACCTAAAAAAATTTAAATTTTTATATGAAAAACTTCTTTTGCCCATATCTCCTTAAATATGCGTCCTAAAGCGAAAAGGAGTTTAATTCGTGACTACCCCCAAAAAATTGAAAAATCCACCCAAAACCTAAAAAAATTAAAATTTTTATATGAAAAACTTCTTTTGCCCATATCTCCTAAACTAAGCGTCCTAGAGCGAAAAGGACTTTAATTCGTGACTACCCCCAAAAAATTGAAAAATCCACCCAAAACCTAAAAAAATTTAAATTTTTATATGAAAAACTTCTTTTGCCCATATCTCCTAAACTAAGCGTCCTAGAGCGAAAAGGACTTTAATTCGTGACTACCCCCAAAAAATTGAAAAATCCACCCAAAACCTAGAAAAATTTAAATTTTTATATGAAAAACTTCTTTTGCCCATATCTCCTTAAATATGCGTCCTAGAGCGAAAAGGACTTTAATTCGTGACTACCCCCAAAAAATTGAAAAATCCACCCCAAACCTAAAAAAATTTAAATTTTTATATGAAAAACCTCTTTTGCCCATATCTCCTTAAATATGCGTCCTAGAGCGAAAAGGACTTTAATTCGTGACCACCCCCAAAAAACTGAAAAATCCACTCAAAACCTAAAAATATTGAAATTTTTATATGAAAAACTTCTTTTGCCCATATCTCCTTAAATAAGCGTCCCAGAGCGAAAAGGACTTTAATTCGTGACCACCCCCAAAAAATTGAAAAATCCACCAAAAACCTAAAATTATTGAAATTTTTATATGAAAAACTTCTTTTGCCCATATCTCCTAAACTATGCGTCCTAGAGCGAAAAGGACTTTAATTCGTGACCACCCCCAAAAAACTGAAAAATCCACTCAAAACCTAAAAAATTTAAATTTTTATATGAAAAACTTCTTTTGCCCATATCTCCTTAAATATGCGTCCTAGAGCGAAAAGGATTTTAATTCGTGACTACCCCCAAAAAATTGAAAAATCCACCCAAAACCTAAAAAAATTTAAATTTTTATATGAAAAACTTATTTTGCCCATATCTCCTAAACTAAGCGTCCTAGAGCGAAAAGGACTTTAATTCGTGACTACCCCCAAAAAATTGAAAAATCCACCCAAAACCTAAAAAAATTGAAATTTTTATATGAAAAACTTCTTTTGCCCATATCTCCTAAACTAAGCGTCCTAGAGCGAAAAGGACTTTAATTCGTGACCACCCCCAAAAAACTGAAAAATCCACTCAAAACCTAAAAATATTGAAATTTTTATATGAAAAACTTCTTTTGCCCATATCTCCTTAAATATGCGTCCTAGAGCGAAAAGGACTTTAATTCGTGACTACCCCCAAAAAATTGAAAAATCCACCCAAAACCTAAAAAAATTTAAATTTTTATATGAAAAACTTCTTTTGCCCATATCTCCTTAAATATGCGTCCTAGAGCGAAAAGGACATTAATTCGTGACCACCCCCAAAAAATTGAAAAATCCACCCAAAGTCTAAAAAAAATGAAATTTTTATATGAAAAACTTCTTTTGCCCATATCTCCTTAAATATGCGTCCTAGAGCGAAAAGGACTTTAATTCGTGACCGCCCCCAAAAAATTGAAAAATCCACCCAAAACCTAAAAAAATTTAAATTTTTATATGAAAAACTTCTTTTGCCCATATCTCCTAAACTAAGCGTCCTAGAGCGAAAAGGACTTTAATTCGTGACTACCCCCAAAAAATTGAAAAATCCACCCAAAACCTAAAAAAATTTAAATTTTTATATGAAAAACTTCTTTTGCCCATATCTCCTTAAATATGCGTCCTAGAGCGAAAAGGACTTTAATTCGTGACCACCTCCAAAAAATTGAAAAATCCACCCAAAACCTAAAATTATTGAAATTTTTATATGAAAAACTTCTTTTGCCCATATCTCCTTAAATATGCGTCCTAGAGCGAAAAGGACTTTAATTCGTGACTACCCCCAAAAAATTGAAAAATCCACCCGAAACCTAAAAAAATTAAAATTTTTATATGAAAAACTTCTTTTGCCCATATCTCCTAAACTAAGCGTCCTAGAGCGAAAAGGACTTTAATTCGTGACTACCCCCAAAAAATTGAAAAATCCACCCAAAACCTAAAAAAATTTAAATTTTTATATGAAAAACTTCTTTTGCCCATATCTCCTTAAATATGCGTCCTAGAGCGAAAAGGACTTTAATTCGTGACTACCCCCAAAAAATTGAAAAATCCACCCAAAGTCTAAAAAAAATGAAATTTTTATATGAAAAACTTCTTTTGCCCATATCTCCTTAAATATGCGTCCTAGAGCGAAAAGGACTTTAATTCGTGACCGCCCCCAAAAAATTGAAAAATCCACCCAAAACCTAAAAAAATTTAAATTTTTATATGAAAAACTTCTTTTGCCCATATCTCCTAAACTAAGCGTCCTAGAGCGAAAAGGACTTTAATTCGTGACTACCCCCAAAAAATTGAAAAATCCACCCAAAACCTAAAAAAATTTAAATTTTTATATGAAAAACTTCTTTTGCCCATATCTCCTTAAATATGCGTCCTAGAGCGAAAAGGACTTTAATTCGTGACCACCTCCAAAAAATTGAAAAATCCACCCAAAACCTAAAATTATTGAAATTTTTATATGAAAAACTTCTTTTGCCCATATCTCCTTAAATATGCGTCCTAGAGCGAAAAGGACTTTAATTCGTGACTACCCCCAAAAAATTGAAAAATCCACCCAAAACCTAAAAAAATTAAAATTTTTATATGAAAAATTTCTTTTGCCTATATCTCCTAAACTAAGCGTCCTAGAGCGAAAAGGACTTTAATTCGTGACTACCCCCAAAAAATTGAAAAATCCACCCAAAACCTAAAAAAATTTAAATTTTTATATGAAAAACTTCTTTTGCCCATATCTCCTTAAATATGCGTCCTAGAGCGAAAATCCACCCAAAACCTAAAAAAATTGAAATTTTTATATGAAAAACTTCTTTTGCCCATATCTCCTAAACTAAGCGTCCTAGAGCGAAAAGGACTTTAATTCGTGACTACCCCCAAAAAGTTGAAAAATCCACCCAAAACCTAAAAAAATTTAAATTTTTATATGAAAAACTTCTTTTGCCCATATCTCCTAAACTAAGCGTCCTAGAGCGAAAAGGACTTTAATTCGTGACTACCCCCAAAAAATTGAAAAATCCACCCAAAACCTAAAAAAATTTAAATTTTTATTTGAAAAACTTCTTTTGCCCATATCTCCTTAAATATGCGTCCTAGAGCGAAAAGGACTTTAATTCGTGACCACCCTCAAAAAATTGAAAAATCCACCCAAAACCTAAAAAAATTAAATTTTTATATGAAAAACTTCTTTTGCCCATATCTTCTTAAATATGCGTCCTAGAGCGAAAAGGACTTTAATTCGTGACCACCCTCAAAAAATTGAAAAATCCACCCAAAACCTAAAAAAATTTAAATTTTTATATGAAAAACTTCTTTTGCCCATATCTCCTTAAATATGCGTCCTAGAGCGAAAAGGACTTTAATTCGTGACCACCTCCAAAAAATTGAAAAATCCACCCAAAACCTAAAATTATTGAAATTTTTATATGAAAAACTTCTTTTGCCCATATCTCCTTAAATATGCGTCCTAGAGCGAAAAGGACTTTAATTCGTGACCACCCCCAAAAAACTGAAAAATCCACTCAAAACCTAAAAATATTGAAATTTTTATATGAAAAACTTCTTTTGCCCATATCTCCTTAAATAAGCGTCCCAGAGCGAAAAGGACTTTAATTCGTGACCACCCACAAAAAGTTGAAAAATCCACCCAAAACCTAAAAAAATTGGAAGTTTTATATGAAAAACTTCTTTTGCCCATATCTCCTTAAATATGCGTCCTAGAGCGAAAAGGACTTTACTTCGTGACCACCCTCAAAAAATTGAAAAATCCACCCAAAACCTAAAAAAATTAAATTTTTATATGAAAAACTTCTTTTGCCCATATCTTCTTAAATATGCGTCCTAGAGCGAAAAGGACTTTAATTCGTGACCACCCTCAAAAAATTGAAAAATCCACCCAAAACCTAAAAAAATTTAAATTTTTATATGAAAAACTTCTTTTGCCCATATCTCCTTAAATATGCGTCCTAGAGCGAAAAGGACTTTAAATCGTGACCACCTCCAAAAAATTGAAAAATCCACCCAAAACCTAAAATTATTGAAATTTTTATATGAAAAACTTCTTTTGCCCATATCTCCTTAAATATGCGTCCTAGAGCGAAAAGGACTTTAATTCGTGACTACCCCCAAAAAATTGAAAAATCCACCCAAAACCTAAAAAAATTTAAATTTTTATATGAAAAACTTCTTTTGCCCATATCTCCTAAACTAAGCGTCCTAGAGCGAAAAGGACTTTAATTCGTGACTACCCCCAAAAAATTGAAAAATCCACCCAAAACCTAAAAAAATTTAAATTTTTATATGAAAAACTTCTTTTGCCCATATCTCCTTAAATATGCGTCCTAGAGCGAAAAGGACTTTAATTCGTGACCACCTCCAAAAAATTGAAAAATCCACCCAAAACCTAAAATTATTGAAATTTTTATATGAAAAACTTCTTTTGCCTATATCTCCTTAAATATGCGTCCTAGAGCGAAAAGGACTTTAATTCGTGACCACCCACAAAAGTGGAAAAATCCACCCAAAATCTAAAAAAATTTAAATTTTTATATGAAAAACTTCTTTTGCCCATATCTCCTTAAATATGCGTCCTAGAGCGAAAGGGACTTTAATTCGTGACCACCCCCAAAAAATTGAAAAATCCACCCAAAACCTAAAAAAAATTTAAATTTTTATATGAAAAACTTCTTTTGCCCATATATCCTTAAATATGCGTCCTAGAGCGAAAAGGACTTTAATTCGTGACCACCTCCAAAAAATTGAAAAATCCACCCAAAACCTAAAATTATTGAAATTTTTATATGAAAAACTTCTTTTGCCCATATCTCCTTAAATATGCGTCCTAGAGCGAAATGGACTTTAATTCGTGACTACCCCCAAAAAATTGAAAAATCCACCCAAAACCTAAAAAAAATTAAATTTTTATATGAAAAACTTCTTTTGCCTATATCTCCTAAACTAAGCGTCCTAGAGCGAAAAGGACTTTAATTCGTGACTACCCCCAAAAAATTTTAAAATCCACCCAAAACCTAAAAAAATTTAAATTTTTATATGAAAAACTTCTTTTGCCCATATCTCCTTAAATATGCGTCCTAGAGCGAAAAGGACTTTAATCCGTGACTACACCCAAAAAATTGAAAAATCCACCCAAAACCTAAAAAAATTGAAATTTTTATATGAAAAACTTCTTTTGCCCATATCTCCTAAACTAAGCGTCCTAGAGCGAAAAGGACTTTAATTCGTGACTACCCCCAAAAAATTGAAAAATCCACCCAAAACCTAAAAATATTGAAATTTTTATATGAAAAACTTCTTTTGCCCATATCTCCTTAAATATGCGTCCCAGAGCGAAAAGGACTTTAATTCGTGACCACCCACAAAAAGTTGAAAAATCCACCCAAAACCTAAAAAAATTGAAATTTTTATATGAAAAACTTCTTTTGCCCATATCTCCTTAAATATGCGTCCTAGAGCGAAAAGGACTTTAATTCGTGACTACCCCCAAAAAATTGAAAAATCCACCCAAAACCTAAAAAAATTTAAATTTTTATATGAAAAACTTCTTTTGCCCATATCTCCTAAACTAAGCGTCCTAGAGCGAAAAGGACTTTAATTCGTGACCACCCCCAAAAAATTGAAAAATCCACCCAAAACCTAAAAAAATTGAAATTTTTATATGAAAAACTTCTTTTGCCCATATCTCCTTAAATATGCGTCCTAGAGCGAAAAGGACTTTAATTCGTGACCACCCTCAAAAAATTGAAAAATCCACCCAAAACCTAAAAAAATTTAAATTTTTATATGAAAAACTTCTTTTGCCCATATCTCCTTAAATATGCGTCCTAGAGCGAAAAGGACTTTTATTCGTGACCACCTCCAAAAAATTGAAAAATCCACCCAAAACCTAAAAAAATTTAAATTTTTATATGAAAAACTTCTTTTGCCCATATCTCCTTAAATATGCGTCCTAGAGCGAAAAGGACTTTAATTCGTGACTACCCCCAAAAAATTGAAAAATCCACCCAAAACCTAAAAAAATTTAAATTTTTATATGAAAAACTTCTTTTGCCCATATCTCCTAAACTAAGCGTCCTAGAGCGAAAACGACTTTAATTCGTGACTACCCCCAAAAAATTGAAAAATCCACCCAAAACCTAAAAAAATTTAAATTTTTATATGAAAAACTTCTTTTGCCCATATCTCCTTAAATATGCGTCCTAGAGCGAAAAGGACTTTAATTCGTGACCACCCCCAAAAATTGAAAAATCCACCCAAAACCTAAAATTATTGAAATTTTTATATGAAAAACTTCTTTTGCCCATATCTCCTTAAATATGCGTCCTAGAGCGAAAAGGACTTTAACTCGTGACCACCTACAAAAAGTTGAAAAATCCACCCAAAACCTAAAAAAATTGAAATTTTTATATGAAAAACTTCTTTTGCCCATATCTCCTTAAATATGCGTCCTAGAGCGAAAAGGACTTTAATTCGTGACCACCTCCAAAAAATTGAAAAATCCACCCAAAACCAAAAAAAATTTAAATTGTTATATGAAAAACTTCTTTTGCCCATATCTCCTAAACTAAGCGTCCTAGAGCGAAAAGGACTTTAATTCGTGACTACCCCCAAAAAATTGAAAAATCCACCCAAAACCTAAAAAAATTTAAATTTTTATATGAAAAACTTCTTTTGTCCATATCTCCTAAACTAAGCGTCCTAGAGCGAAAAGGACTTTAATTCGTGACTACCCCCAAAAAATTGAAAAATCCACCCAAAACCTAAAAAAAATTAAATTTTTATATGAAAAACTTCTTTTGCCCATATCTCCTTAAATATGCGTCCTAGAGCGAAAAGGACTTTAATTCGTGACTACCCCCAAAAAATTGAAAAATCCACACAAAACCTAAAAAAATTTAAATTTTTATATGAAAAACTTCTTTTGCCCATATCTCCTTAAATATGCGTCCTAGAGCGAAAAGGACTTTAATTCGTGACCACCCCCAAATAATTGAAAAATCCACCCAAAACCTAAAAAAATTGAAATTTTTATATGAAAAACTTCTTTTGCCCATATCTCCTAAACTAAGCGTCCTAGAGCGAAAAGGACTTTAATTCGTGACCACCCCCAAAAAATTGAAAAATCCACCCAAAACCTAAAAAAATTGAAATTTTTATATGAAAAACTTCTTTTGCCCATATCTCCTTAAATATGCGTCCTAGAGCGAAAAGGACTTTAATTCGTGACCACCCTCAAAAAATTGAAAAATCCACCCAAAACCTAAAAAAATTTAAATTTTTATATGAAAAACTTCTTTTGCCCATATCTCCTTAAATATGCGTCCTAGAGCGAAAAGGACTTTAATTCGTGACCACCTCCAAAAAATTGAAAAATCCACCCAAAACCTAAAAAAATTGAAATTTTTATATGAAAAACTTCTTTTGCCCATATCTCCTTAAATATGCGCCCTAGAGCGAAAAGGTCTTTAATTCGTGACTACCCCCAAAAAATTGAAAAATCCACCCAAAACCTAAAAAAATTTAAATTTTTATATGAAAAACTTCTTTTGCCCATATCTCCTAAACTAAGCGTCCTAGAGCGAAAAGGACTTTAATTCGTGACCACCCCCAAAAAAATGAAAAATCCACCCAAAACCTAAAAAAATTGAAATTTTTATATGAAAAACTTCTTTTGCCCATATCTCCTTAAATATGCGTCCTAGAGCGAAAAGGACTTTAATTCGTGACCACCCTCAAAAAATTGAAAAATCCACCCAAAACCTAAAAAAATTTAAATTTTTATATGAAAAACTTCTTTTGCCCATATCTCCTTAAATATGCGTCCTAGAGCGAAAAGGACTTTAATTCGTGACCACCTCCAAAAAATTTAAAAATCCACCCAAAACCTAAAAAAATTTAAATTTTTATATGAAAAACTTCTTTTGCCCATATCTCCTTAAATATGCGTCCTAGAGCGAAAAGGACTTTAATTCGTGACCACCCCCAAAAATTGAAAAATCCACCCAAAACCTAAAATATTGAAATTTTTATATGAAAAACTTCTTTTGCCCATATCTCCTTAAATATGCGTCCTAGAGCGAAAAGGACTTTAACTCGTGACCACCTACAAAAAGTTGAAAAATCCACCCAAAACCTAAAAAAATTGAAATTTTTATATGAAAAACTTCTTTTGCCCATATCTCCTTAAATATGCGTCCTAGAGCGAAAAGGACTTTAATTCGTGACCACCTCCAAAAAATTGAAAAATCCACCCAAAACCTAAAAAAAATTAAATTTTTATATGAAAAACTTCTTTTGCCTATATCTCCTAAACTAAGCGTCCTAGAGCGAAAAGGACTTTAATTCGTGACTACCCCCAAAAAATTGAAAAATCCACCCAAAACCTAAAAAAATTTAAATTTTTATATGAAAAACTTCTTTTGTCCATATCTCCTAAACAAAGCGTCCTAGAGCGAAAAGGACTTTAATTCGTGACTACCCCCAAAAAATTGAAAAATCCACCCAAAACCTAAAAAAATTTAAATTTTTATATGAAAAACTTCTTTTGCCCATATCTCCTTAAATATGCGTCCTAGAGCGAAAAGGACTTTAATTCGTGACTACCCCCAAAAAATTGAAAAATCCACACAAAACCTAAAAAAATTTAAATTTTTATATGAAAAACTTCTTTTGCCCATATCTCCTTAAATATGCGTCCTAGAGCGAAAAGGACTTTAATTCGTGACTACCCCCAAAAAATTGAAAAATCCACCCAAAACCTAAAAAAATTTAAATTTTTATATGAAAAACTTCTTTTGCCCATATCTCCTAAAATAAGCGTCCTAGAGCGAAAAGGACTTTAATTCGTGACCACCCCCAAAAAATTGAAAAATCCACCCAAAACCTAAAAAAATTGAAATTTTTATATGAAAAACTTCTTTTGCCCATATCTCCTTAAATATGCGTCCTAGAGCGAAAAGGACTTTAATTCGTGACCACCCTCAAAAAATTGAAAAATCCACCCAAAACCTAAAAAAATTTAAATTTTTATATGAAAAACTTCTTTTGCCCATATCTCCTTAAATATGCGTCCTAGAGCGAAAAGGACTTTAATTCGTGACCACCTCCAAAAAATTGAAAAATCCACCCAAAACCTAAAATTATTGAAATTTTTATATGAAAAACTTCTTTTGCCCATATCTCCTTAAATATGCGTCCTAGAGCGAAAAGGACTTTAATTCGTGAACACCCCCAAAAAATTGAAAAATCCACCCAAAACCTAAAAAAATTTAAATTTTTATATGAAAAACTTCTTTTGCCCATATCTCCTAAACTAAGCGTCCTAGAGCGAAAACGACTTTAATTCTTGACTACCCCCAAAAAATTGAAAAATCCACCCAAAACCTAAAAAAATTTAAATTTTTATATGAAAAACTTCTTTTGCCCATATCTCCTTAAATATGCGTCCTAGAGCGAAAAGGACTTTAATTCGTGACCACTCCCAAAAATTGAAAAATCCACCCAAAACCTAAAATTATTGAAATTTTTATATGAAAAACTTCTTTTGCCCATATCTCCTTAAATATGCGTCCTAGAGCGAAAAGGACTTTAACTCGTGACCACCTACAAAAAGTTGAAAAATCCACCTTAAACCTAAAAAAATTCAAATTTTTATATGAAAAACTTCTTTTGCCCATATCTCCTTAAATATGCGTCCTAGAGCGAAAAGGACTTTAATTCGTGACCACCTCCAAAAAATTGAAAAATCCACCCAAAACCAAAAAAAAATTTAAATTTTTATATGAAAAACTTCTTTTGCCCATATCTCCTAAACTAAGCGTCCTAGAGCGAAAAGGACTTTAATTCGTGACTACCCCCAAAAAATTGAAAAATCCACCCAAAACCTAAAAAAATTAAAATTTTTATATGAAAAACTTCTTTTGTCCATATCTCCTAAACTAAGCGTCCTAGAGCGAAAAGGACTTTAATTCGTGACTACCCCCAAAAAATTGAAAAATCCACCCAAAACCTAAAAAAAATTAAATTTTTATATGAAAAACTTCTTTTGCCCATATCTCCTTAAATATGCGTCCTAGAGCGAAAAGGACTTTAATTCGTGACTACCCCCAAAAAATTGAAAAATCCACACAAAACCTAAAAAAATTTAAATTTTTATATGAAAAACTTCTTTTGCCCATATCTCCTTAAATATGCGTCCTAGAGCGAAAAGGACTTTAATTCGTGACTACCCCCAAAAAATTGAAAAATCCACCCAAAACCTAAAAAAATTTAAATTTTTATATGAAAAACTTCTTTTGCCCATATCTCCTAAACTAAGCGTCCTAGATCGAAAAGGACTTTAATTCGTGACCATCCCCAAAAAATTGAAAAATCCACCCAAAACCTAAAAAAATTGAAATTTTTATATGAAAAACTTCTTTTGCCCATATCTCCTTAAATATGCGTCCTAGAGCGAAAAGGACTTTAATTCGTGACCACCCTCAAAAAATTGAAAAATCCACCCAAAACCTAAAAAAATTTAAATTTTTATATGAAAAACTTCTTTTGCCCATATCTCCTTAAATATGCGTCCTAGAGCGAAAAGGACTTTAATTCGTGACCACCTCCAAAAAATTGAAAAATCCACCCAAAACCTAAAATTATTGAAATTTTTATATGAAAAACTTCTTTTGCCCATATCTCCTTAAATATGCGTCCCAGAGCGAAAAGGACTTTAATTCGTGACCACCCACAAAAAGTTGAAAAATCCACCCAAAACCTAAAAAATTGAAATTTTTATATGAAAAACTTCTTTTGCCCATATCTCCTTAAATATGCGTCCTAGAGCGAAAAGGTCTTTAATTCGTGACTACCCCCAAAAAATTGAAAAATCCACCCAAAACCTAAAAAAATTTAAATTTTTATATGAAAAACTTCTTTTGCCCATATCTCCTAAACTAAGCGTCCTAGAGCGAAAAGGACTTTAATTCGTGACCACCCCCAAAAAATTGAAAAATCCACCCAAAACCTAAAAAAATTGAAATTTTTATATGAAAAACTTCTTTTGCCCATATCTCCTTAAATATGCGTCCTAGAGCGAAAAGGACTTTAATTCGTGACCACCCTCAAAAAATTGAAAAATCCACCCAAAACCTAAAAAAATTTAAATTTTTATATGAAAAACTTCTTTTGCCCATATCTCCTTAAATATGCGTCCTAGAGCGAAAAGGACTTTAATTCGTGACCACCTCCAAAAAATTGAAAAATCCACCCAAAACCTAAAATTATTGAAATTTTTATATGAAAAACTTCTTTTGCCCATATCTCCTTAAATATGCGTCCTAGAGCGAAAAGGACTTTAATTCGTGACTACCCCCAAAAAATTGAAAAATCCACCCAAAACCTAAAAAAATTTAAATTTTTATATGAAAAACTTCTTTTGCCCATATCTCCTAAACTAAGCGTCCTAGAGCGAAAACGACTTTAATTCGTGACCACCCCCAAAAAATTGAAAAATCCACCCAAAACCTAAAAAAATTGAAATTTTTATATGAAAAACTTCTTTTGCCCATATCTCCTTAAATATGCGTCCTAGAGCGAAAAGGACTTTAATTCGTGACCACCCTCAAAAAATTGAAAAATCCACCCAAAACCTAAAAAAATTTAAATTTTTATATGAAAAACTTCTTTTGCCCATATCTCCTTAAATATGCGTCCTAGAGCGAAAAGGACTTTAATTCGTGACCACCTCCAAAAAATTGAAAAATCCACCCAAAACCTAAAATTATTGAAATTTTTATATGAAAAACTTCTTTTGCCCATATCTCCTTAAATATGCGTCCTAGAGCGAAAAGGACTTAAATTCGTGACTACCCCCAAAAAATTGAAAAATCCACCCAAAACCTAAAAAAAATTTAAATTTTTATATGAAAAACTTCTTTTGCCCATATCTCCTAAACTAAGCGTCCTAGAGCGAAAACGACTTTAATTCGTGACTACCCCCAAAAAATTGAAAAATCCACCCAAAACCTAAAAAAATTTATATTTTTATATGAAAAACTTCTTTTGCCCATATCTCCTTAAATATGCGTCCTAGAGCGAAAAGGACTTTAATTCGTGACCACCCCCAAAAATTGAAAAATCCACCCAAAACCTAAAATTATTGAAATTTTTATATGAAAAACTTCTTTTGACCATATCTCCTAAACTAAGCGTCCTAGAGCGAAAAGGACTTTAATTCGTGACTACCCCCAAAAAATTGAAAAATCCACCCAAAATCTAAAAAAATTTAAATTTTTATATGAAAAACTTCTTTTGCCCATATCTCCTTAAATATGCGTCCTAGAGCGAAAAGGACTTTAATTCGTGACTACCCCCAAAAAATTGAAAAATCCACACAAAACCTAAAAAAATTTAAATTTTTATATGAAAAACTTCTTTTGCCCATATCTCCTTAAATATGCGTCCTAGAGCGAAAAGGACTTTAATTCGTGACTACCCCCAAAAAATTGAAAAATCCACCCAAAACCTAAAAAAATTTAAATTTTTATATGAAAAACTTCTTTTGCCCATATCTCCTAAACTAAGCGTCCTAGAGCGAAAAGGACTTTAATTCGTGACCACCCCCAAAAAATTGAAAAATCCACCCAAAACCTAAAAAAATTGAAATTTTTATATGAAAAACTTCTTTTGCCCATATCTCCTTAAATATGCGTCCTAGAGCGAAAAGGACTTTAATTCGTGACCACCCTCAAAAAATTGAAAAATCCACCCAAAACCTAAAAAAATTTAAATTTTTATATGAAAAATTTCTTTTGCCCATATCTCCTTAAATATGCGTCCTAGAGCGAAAACGACTTTAATTCGTGACTACCCCCAAAAAATTGAAAAATCCACCCAAAACCTAAAAAAATTTATATTTTTATATGAAAAACTTCTTTTGCCCATATCTCCTTAAATATGCGTCCTAGAGCGAAAAGGACTTTAATTCGTGACCACCCCCAAAAATTGAAAAATCCACCCAAAACCTAAAATTATTGAAATTTTTATATGAAAAACTTCTTTTGCCCATATCTCCTAAACTAAGCGTCCTAGAGCGAAAAGGACTTTAATTCGTGACTACCCCCAAAAAATTGAAAAATCCACCCAAAATCTAAAAAAATTTAAATTTTTATATGAAAAACTTCTTTTGCCCATATCTCCTTAAATATGCGTCCTAGAGCGAAAAGGACTTTAATTCGTGACTACCCCCAAAAAATTGAAAAATCCACACAAAACCTAAAAAAATTTAAATTTTTATATGAAAAACTTCTTTTGCCCATATCTCCTTAAATATGCGTCCTAGAGCGAAAAGGACTTTAATTCGTGACTACCCCCAAAAAATTGAAAAATCCACCCAAAACCTAAAAAAATTTAAATTTTTATATGAAAAACTTCTTTTGCCCATATCTCCTAAACTAAGCGTCCTAGAGCGAAAAGGACTTTAATTCGTGACCACCCCCAAAAAATTGAAAAATCCACCCAAAACCTAAAAAAATTGAAATTTTTATATGAAAAACTTCTTTTGCCCATATCTCCTTAAATATGCGTCCTAGAGCGAAAAGGACTTTAATTCGTGACCACCCTCAAAAAATTGAAAAATCCACCCAAAACCTAAAAAAATTTAAATTTTTATATGAAAAACTTCTTTTGCCCATATCTCCTTAAATATGCGTCCTAGAGCGAAAAGGACTTTAATTCGTGACCACCTCCAAAAAATTAAAAAATCCACCCAAAACCTAAAATTATTGAAATTTTTATATGAAAAACTTCTTTTGCCCATATCTCCTTAAATATGCGTCCTAGAGCGAAAAGGACTTTAATTCGTGACTACCCCCAAAAAATTGAAAAATCCACCCAAAACCTAAAAAAATTTAAATTTTTATATGAAAAACTTCTGTTGCCCATATCTCCTAAACTAAGCGTCCTAGAGCGAAAACGACTTTAATTCGTGACTACCCCCAAAAAATTGAAAAATCCACCCAAAACCTAAAAAAATTTAAATTTTTATATGAAAAACTTCTTTTGCCCACCCCCAAAAATTGAAAAATCCACCCAAAACCTAAAATTATTGAAATTTTTATATGAAAAACTTCTTTTGCCCATATCTCCTAAACTAAGCGTCCTAGAGCGAAAAGGACTTTAATTCGTGACTACCCCCAAAAAATTGAAAAATCCACCCAAAACCTAAAAAAATTTAAATTTTTATATGAAAAACTTCTTTTGCCCATATCTCCTAAACTAAGCGTCCTAGAGCGAAAAGGACTTTAATTCGTGACCACCCCCAAAAAATTGAAAAATCCACCCAAAACCTAAAAAAAATTGAAATTTTTATATGAAAAACTTCTTTTGCCCATATCTCCTTAAATATGCGTCCTAGAGCGAAAAGGACTTTAATTCGTGACCACCCTCAAAAAATTGAAAAATCCACCCAAAACCTAAAATATTGAAATTTTTATATGAAAAACTTCTTTTGCCCATATCTCCTTAAATATGCGTCCTAGAGCGAAAAGGACTTTAATTCGTGACCACCTCCAAAAAATTGAAAAATCCACCCAAAACCTAAAATTATTGAAATTTTTATATGAAAAACTTCTTTTGCCCATATCTCCTTAAATATGCGTCCTAGAGCGAAAAGGACTTTAATTCGTGACTACCCCCAAAAAATTGAAAAATCCACCCAAAACCTAAAAAAATTTAAATTTTTATATGAAAAACTTCTTTTGCCCATATCTCCTAAACTAAGCGTCCTAGAGCGAAAACGACTTTAATTCGTGACTACCCCCAAAAAATTGAAAAATCCACCCAAAACCTAAAAAAATTTAAATTTTTATATGAAAAACTTCTTTTGCCCACCCCCAAAAATTGAAAAATCCACCCAAAACCTAAAATTATTGAAATTTTTATATGAAAAACTTCTTTTGCCCATATCTCCTTAAATATGCGTCCTAGAGCGAAAAGGACTTTAACTCGTGACTACCTACAAAAAGTTGAAAAATCCACCCAAAACCTAAAAAAATTGAAATTTTTATATGAAAAACTTCTTTTGCCCATATCTCCTTAAATATGCGTCCTAGAGCGAAAAGGACTTTAATTCGTGACCACCTCCAAAAAATTGAAAAATCCACCCAAAACCTAAAATTATTGAAATTTTTATATGAAAAACTTCTTTTGCCTATATCTCCTTAAATATGCGTCCTAGAGCGAAAAGGACTTTAATTCGTGACCACCCACAAAAGTGGAAAAATCCACCCAAAATCTAAAAAAATTTAAATTTTTATATGAAAAACTTCTTTTGCCCATATCTCCTTAAATATGCGTCCTAGAGCGAAAGGGACTTTAATTCGTGACCACCCCCAAAAAATTGAAAAATCCACCCAAAACCTAAAAAAAATTTAAATTTTTATATGAAAAACTTCTTTTGCCCATATATCCTTAAATATGCGTCCTAGAGCGAAAAGGACTTTAATTCGTGACCACCTCCAAAAAATTGAAAAATCCACCCAAAACCTAAAATTATTGAAATTTTTATATGAAAAACTTCTTTTGCCCATATCTCCTTAAATATGCGTCCTAGAGCGAAATGGACTTTAATTCGTGACTACCCCCAAAAAATTGAAAAATCCACCCAAAACCTAAAAAAAATTAAATTTTTATATGAAAAACTTCTTTTGCCTATATCTCCTAAACTAAGCGTCCTAGAGCGAAAAGGACTTTAATTCGTGACTACCCCCAAAAAATTTTAAAATCCACCCAAAACCTAAAAAAATTTAAATTTTTATATGAAAAACTTCTTTTGCCCATATCTCCTTAAATATGCGTCCTAGAGCGAAAAGGACTTTAATCCGTGACTACACCCAAAAAATTGAAAAATCCACCCAAAACCTAAAAAAATTGAAATTTTTATATGAAAAACTTCTTTTGCCCATATCTCCTAAACTAAGCGTCCTAGAGCGAAAAGGACTTTAATTCGTGACTACCCCCAAAAAATTGAAAAATCCACCCAAAACCTAAAAATATTGAAATTTTTATATGAAAAACTTCTTTTGCCCATATCTCCTTAAATATGCGTCCCAGAGCGAAAAGGACTTTAATTCGTGACCACCCACAAAAAGTTGAAAAATCCACCCAAAACCTAAAAAAATTGAAATTTTTATATGAAAAACTTCTTTTGCCCATATCTCCTTAAATATGCGTCCTAGAGCGAAAAGGACTTTAATTCGTGACTACCCCCAAAAAATTGAAAAATCCACCCAAAACCTAAAAAAATTTAAATTTTTATATGAAAAACTTCTTTTGCCCATATCTCCTAAACTAAGCGTCCTAGAGCGAAAAGGACTTTAATTCGTGACCACCCCCAAAAAATTGAAAAATCCACCCAAAACCTAAAAAAATTTAAATTTTTATATGAAAAACTTCTTTTGCCCATATCTCCTTAAATATGCGTCCTAGAGCGAAAAGGACTTTAATTCGTGACCACCCTCAAAAAATTGAAAAATCCACCCAAAACCTAAAAAAATTTAAATTTTTATATGAAAAACTTCTTTTGCCCATATCTCCTTAAATATGCGTCCTAGAGCGAAAAGGACTTTAATTCGTGACCACCTCCAAAAAATTGAAAAATCCACCCAAAACCTAAAAAAATTTAAATTTTTATATGAAAAACTTCTTTTGCCCATATCTCCTTAAATATGCGTCCTAGAGCGAAAAGGACTTTAATTCGTGACTACCCCCAAAAAATTGAAAAATCCACCCAAAACCTAAAAAAATTTAAATTTTTATATGAAAAACTTCTTTTGCCCATATCTCCTAAACTAAGCGTCCTAGAGCGAAAACGACTTTAATTCGTGACTACCCCCAAAAAATTGAAAAATCCACCCAAAACCTAAAAAAATTTAAATTTTTATATGAAAAACTTCTTTTGCCCATATCTCCTTAAATATGCGTCCTAGAGCGAAAAGGACTTTAATTCGTGACCACCTCCAAAAAATTGAAAAATCCACCCAAAACCTAAAAAAATTTAAATTTTTATATGAAAAACTTCTTTTGCCCATATCTCCTTAAATATGCGTCCTAGAGCGAAAAGGACTTTAATTCGTGACTACCCCCAAAAAATTGAAAAATCCACCCAAAACCTAAAAAAATTTAAATTTTTATATGAAAAACTTCTTTTGCCCATATCTCCTAAACTAAGCGTCCTAGAGCGAAAACGACTTTAATTCGTGACTACCCCCAAAAAATTGAAAAATCCACCCAAAACCTAAAAAAATTGAAATTTTTATATGAAAAACTTCTTTTGCCCATATCTCCTTAAATATGCGTCCTAGAGCGAAAAGGACTTTAATTCGTGACCACCTCCAAAAAATTGAAAAATCCACCCAAAACCAAAAAAAATTTAAATTGTTATATGAAAAACTTCTTTTGCCCATATCTCCTAAACTAAGCGTCCTAGAGCGAAAAGGACTTTAATTCGTGACTACCCCCAAAAAATTGAAAAATCCACCCAAAACCTAAAAAAATTTAAATTTTTATATGAAAAACTTCTTTTGTCCATATCTCCTAAACTAAGCGTCCTAGAGCGAAAAGGACTTTAATTCGTGACTACCCCCAAAAAATTGAAAAATCCACCCAAAACCTAAAAAAAATTAAATTTTTATATGAAAAACTTCTTTTGCCCATATCTCCTTAAATATGCGTCCTAGAGCGAAAAGGACTTTAATTCGTGACTACCCCCAAAAAATTGAAAAATCCACACAAAACCTAAAAAAATTTAAATTTTTATATGAAAAACTTCTTTTGCCCATATCTCCTTAAATATGCGTCCTAGAGCGAAAAGGACTTTAATTCGTGACCACCCCCAAAAAATTGAAAAATCCACCCAAAACCTAAAAAAATTGAAATTTTTATATGAAAAACTTCTTTTGCCCATATCTCCTAAACTAAGCGTCCTAGAGCGAAAAGGACTTTAATTCGTGACCACCCCCAAAAAATTGAAAAATCCACCCAAAACCTAAAAAAATTGAAATTTTTATATGAAAAACTTCTTTTGCCCATATCTCCTTAAATATGCGTCCTAGAGCGAAAAGGACTTTAATTCGTGACCACCCTCAAAAAATTGAAAAATCCACCCAAAACCTAAAAAAATTTAAATTTTTATATGAAAAACTTCTTTTGCCCATATCTCGTTAAATATGCGTCCTAGAGCGAAAAGGACTTTAATTCGTGACCACCTCCAAAAAATGGAAAAATCCACCCAAAACCTAAAAAAATTGAAATTTTTATATGAAAAACTTCTTTTGCCCATATCTCCTTAAATATGCGCCCTAGAGCGAAAAGGTCTTTAATTCGTGACTACCCCCAAAAAATTGAAAAATCCACCCAAAACCTAAAAAAATTTAAATTTTTATATGAAAAACTTCTTTTGCCCATATCTCCTAAACTAAGCGTCCTAGAGCGAAAAGGACTTTAATTCGTGACCACCCCCAAAAAAATGAAAAATCCACCCAAAACCTAAAAAAATTGAAATTTTTATATGAAAAACTTCTTTTGCCCATATCTCCTTAAATATGCGTCCTAGAGCGAAAAGGACTTTAATTCGTGACCACCCTCAAAAAATTGAAAAATCCACCCAAAACCTAAAAAAATTTAAATTTTTATATGAAAAACTTCTTTTGCCCATATCTCCTTAAATATGCGTCCTAGAGCGAAAAGGACTTTAATTCGTGACCACCTCCAAAAAATTTAAAAATCCACCCAAAACCTAAAAAAATTTAAATTTTTATATGAAAAACTTCTTTTGCCCATATCTCCTTAAATATGCGTCCTAGAGCGAAAAGGACTTTAATTCGTGACCACCCCCAAAAATTGAAAAATCCACCCAAAACCTAAAATATTGAAATTTTTATATGAAAAACTTCTTTTGCCCATATCTCCTTAAATATGCGTCCTAGAGCGAAAAGGACTTTAACTCGTGACCACCTACAAAAAGTTGAAAAATCCACCCAAAACCTAAAAAAATTGAAATTTTTATATGAAAAACTTCTTTTGCCCATATCTCCTTAAATATGCGTCCTAGAGCGAAAAGGACTTTAATTCGTGACCACCTCCAAAAAATTGAAAAATCCACCCAAAACCTAAAAAAAATTAAATTTTTATATGAAAAACTTCTTTTGCCTATATCTCCTAAACTAAGCGTCCTAGAGCGAAAAGGACTTTAATTCGTGACTACCCCCAAAAAATTGAAAAATCCACCCAAAACCTAAAAAAATTTAAATTTTTATATGAAAAACTTCTTTTGTCCATATCTCCTAAACAAAGCGTCCTAGAGCGAAAAGGACTTTAATTCGTGACTACCCCCAAAAAATTGAAAAATCCACCCAAAACCTAAAAAAATTTAAATTTTTATATGAAAAACTTCTTTTGCCCATATCTCCTTAAATATGCGTCCTAGAGCGAAAAGGACTTTAATTCGTGACTACCCCCAAAAAATTGAAAAATCCACACAAAACCTAAAAAAATTTAAATTTTTATATGAAAAACTTCTTTTGCCCATATCTCCTTAAATATGCGTCCTAGAGCGAAAAGGACTTTAATTCGTGACTACCCCCAAAAAATTGAAAAATCCACCCAAAACCTAAAAAAATTTAAATTTTTATATGAAAAACTTCTTTTGCCCATATCTCCTAAAATAAGCGTCCTAGAGCGAAAAGGACTTTAATTCGTGACCACCCCCAAAAAATTGAAAAATCCACCAAAACCTAAAAAAATTGAAATTTTTATATGAAAAACTTCTTTTGCCCATATCTCCTTAAATATGCGTCCTAGAGCGAAAAGGACTTTAATTCGTGACCACCCTCAAAAAATTGAAAAATCCACCCAAAACCTAAAAAAATTTAAATTTTTATATGAAAAACTTCTTTTGCCCATATCTCCTTAAATATGCGTCCTAGAGCGAAAAGGACTTTAATTCGTGACCACCTCCAAAAAATTGAAAAATCCACCCAAAACCTAAAATTATTGAAATTTTTATATGAAAAACTTCTTTTGCCCATATCTCCTTAAATATGCGTCCTAGAGCGAAAAGGACTTTAATTCGTGAACACCCCCAAAAAATTGAAAAATCCACCCAAAACCTAAAAAAATTTAAATTTTTATATGAAAAACTTCTTTTGCCCATATCTCCTAAACTAAGCGTCCTAGAGCGAAAACGACTTTAATTCGTGACTACCCCCAAAAAATTGAAAAATCCACCCAAAACCTAAAAAAATTTAAATTTTTATATGAAAAACTTCTTTTGCCCATATCTCCTTAAATATGCGTCCTAGAGCGAAAAGGACTTTAATTCGTGACCACTCCCAAAAATTGAAAAATCCACCCAAAACCTAAAATTATTGAAATTTTTATATGAAAAACTTCTTTTGCCCATATCTCCTTAAATATGCGTCCTAGAGCGAAAAGGACTTTAACTCGTGACCACCTACAAAAAGTTGAAAAATCCACCCAAAACCTAAAATTATTGAAATTTTTATATGAAAAACTTCTTTTGCCCATATCTCCTTAAATATGCGTCCTAGAGCGAAAAGGACTTTAATTCGTGAACACCCCCAAAAAATTGAAAAATCCACCCAAAACCTAAAAAAATTTAAATTTTTATATGAAAAACTTCTTTTGCCCATATCTCCTAAACTAAGCGTCCTAGAGCGAAAAGGACTTTAATTCGTGACTACCCCCAAAAAATTGAAAAATCCACCCAAAACCTAAAAAAATTTAAATTTTTATATGAAAACTTCTTTTGTCCATATCTCCTAAACTAAGCGTCCTAGAGCGAAAAGGACTTTAATTCGTGACTACCCCCAAAAAATTGAAAAATCCACCCAAAACCTAAAAAAAATTAAATTTTTATATGAAAAACTTCTTTTGCCCATATCTCCTTAAATATGCGTCCTAGAGCGAAAAGGACTTTAATTCGTGACTACCCCCAAAAAATTGAAAAATCCACACAAAACCTAAAAAAATTTAAATTTTTATATGAAAAACTTCTTTTGCCCATATCTCCTTAAATATGCGTCCTAGAGCGAAAAGGACTTTAATTCGTGACTACCCCCAAAAAATTGAAAAATCCACCCAAAACCTAAAAAAATTTAAATTTTTATATGAAAAACTTCTTTTGCCCATATCTCCTAAACTAAGCGTCCTAGAGCGAAAAGGACTTTAATTCGTGACCACCCCCAAAAAATTGAAAAATCCACCCAAAACCTAAAAAAATTGAAATTTTTATATGAAAAACTTCTTTTGCCCATATCTCCTTAAATATGCGTCCTAGAGCGAAAAGGACTTTAATTCGTGACCACCCTCAAAAAATTGAAAAATCCACCCAAAACCTAAAAAAATTTAAATTTTTATATGAAAAACTTCTTTTGCCCATATCTCCTTAAATATGCGTCCTAGAGCGAAAAGGACTTTAATTCGTGACCACCTCCAAAAAATTGAAAAATCCACCCAAAACCTAAAATTATTGAAATTTTTATATGAAAAACTTCTTTTGCCCATATCTCCTTAAATATGCGTCCCAGAGCGAAAAGGACTTTAATTCGTGACCACCCACAAAAAGTTGAAAAATCCACCCAAAACCTAAAAAATTGAAATTTTTATATGAAAAACTTCTTTTGCCCATATCTCCTTAAATATGCGTCCTAGAGCGAAAAGGTCTTTAATTCGTGACTACCCCCAAAAAATTGAAAAATCCACCCAAAACCTAAAAAAATTTAAATTTTTATATGAAAAACTTCTTTTGCCCATATCTCCTAAACTAAGCGTCCTAGAGCGAAAAGGACTTTAATTCGTGACCACCCCCAAAAAATTGAAAAATCCACCCAAAACCTAAAAAAATTGAAATTTTTATATGAAAAACTTCTTTTGCCCATATCTCCTTAAATATGCGTCCTAGAGCGAAAAGGACTTTAATTCGTGACCACCCTCAAAAAATTGAAAAATCCACCCAAAACCTAAAAAAATTTAAATTTTTATATGAAAAACTTCTTTTGCCCATATCTCCTTAAATATGCGTCCTAGAGCGAAAAGGACTTTAATTCGTGACCACCTCCAAAAAATTGAAAAATCCACCCAAAACCTAAAATTATTGAAATTTTTATATGAAAAACTTCTTTTGCCCATATCTCCTTAAATATGCGTCCTAGAGCGAAAAGGACTTTAATTCGTGACTACCCCCAAAAAATTGAAAAATCCACCCAAAACCTAAAAAAATTTAAATTTTTATATGAAAAACTTCTTTTGCCCATATCTCCTAAACTAAGCGTCCTAGAGCGAAAACGACTTTAATTCGTGACCACCCCCAAAAAATTGAAAAATCCACCCAAAACCTAAAAAAATTGAAATTTTTATATGAAAAACTTCTTTTGCCCATATCTCCTTAAATATGCGTCCTAGAGCGAAAAGGACTTTAATTCGTGACCACCCTCAAAAAATTGAAAAATCCACCCAAAACCTAAAAAAATTTAAATTTTTATATGAAAAACTTCTTTTGCCCATATCTCCTTAAATATGCGTCCTAGAGCGAAAAGGACTTTAATTCGTGACCACCTCCAAAAAATTGAAAAATCCACCCAAAACCTAAAATTATTGAAATTTTTATATGAAAAACTTCTTTTGCCCATATCTCCTTAAATATGCGTCCTAGAGCGAAAAGGACTTTAATTCGTGACTACCCCCAAAAAATTGAAAAATCCACCCAAAACCTAAAAAAATTTAAATTTTTATATGAAAAACTTCTTTTGCCCATATCTCCTAAACTAAGCGTCCTAGAGCGAAAACGACTTTAATTCGTGACTACCCCCAAAAAATTGAAAAATCCACCCAAAACCTAAAAAAATTTATATTTTTATATGAAAAACTTCTTTTGCCCATATCTCCTTAAATATGCGTCCTAGAGCGAAAAGGACTTTAATTCGTGACCACCCCCAAAAATTGAAAAATCCACCCAAAACCTAAAATTATTGAAATTTTTATATGAAAAACTTCTTTTGCCCATATCTCCTAAACTAAGCGTCCTAGAGCGAAAAGGACTTTAATTCGTGACTACCCCCAAAAAATTGAAAAATCCACCCAAAATCTAAAAAAATTTAAATTTTTATATGAAAAACTTCTTTTGCCCATATCTCCTTAAATATGCGTCCTAGAGCGAAAAGGACTTTAATTCGTGACTACCCCCAAAAAATTGAAAAATCCACACAAAACCTAAAAAAATTTAAATTTTTATATGAAAAACTTCTTTTGCCCATATCTCCTTAAATATGCGTCCTAGAGCGAAAAGGACTTTAATTCGTGACTACCCCCAAAAAATTGAAAAATCCACACAAAACCTAAAAAAATTTAAATTTTTATATGAAAAACTTCTTTTGCCCATATCTCCTAAACTAAGCGTCCTAGAGCGAAAAGGACTTTAATTCGTGACCACCCCCAAAAAATTGAAAAATCCACCCAAAACCTAAAAAAATTGAAATTTTTATATGAAAAACTTCTTTTGCCCATATCTCCTTAAATATGCGTCCTAGAGCGAAAAGGACTTTAATTCGTGACCACCCTCAAAAAATTGAAAAATCCACCCAAAACCTAAAAAAATTTAAATTTTTATATGAAAAATTTCTTTTGCCCATATCTCCTTAAATATGCGTCCTAGAGCGAAAACGACTTTAATTCGTGACTACCCCCAAAAAATTGAAAAATCCACCCAAAACCTAAAAAAATTTATATTTTTATATGAAAAACTTCTTTTGCCCATATCTCCTTAAATATGCGTCCTAGAGCGAAAAGGACTTTAATTCGTGACCACCCCCAAAAATTGAAAAATCCACCCAAAACCTAAAATTATTGAAATTTTTATATGAAAAACTTCTTTTGCCCATATCTCCTAAACTAAGCGTCCTAGAGCGAAAAGGACTTTAATTCGTGACTACCCCCAAAAAATTGAAAAATCCACCCAAAATCTAAAAAAATTTAAATTTTTATATGAAAAACTTCTTTTGCCCATATCTCCTTAAATATGCGTCCTAGAGCGAAAAGGACTTTAATTCGTGACTACCCCCAAAAAATTGAAAAATCCACACAAAACCTAAAAAAATTTAAATTTTTATATGAAAAACTTCTTTTGCCCATATCTCCTTAAATATGCGTCCTAGAGCGAAAAGGACTTTAATTCGTGACTACCCCCAAAAAATTGAAAAATCCACCCAAAACCTAAAAAAATTTAAATTTTTATATGAAAAACTTCTTTTGCCCATATCTCCTAAACTAAGCGTCCTAGAGCGAAAAGGACTTTAATTCGTGACCACCCCCAAAAAATTGAAAAATCCACCCAAAACCTAAAAAAATTGAAATTTTTATATGAAAAACTTCTTTTGCCCATATCTCCTTAAATATGCGTCCTAGAGCGAAAAGGACTTTAATTCGTGACCACCCTCAAAAAATTGAAAAATCCACCCAAAACCTAAAAAAATTTAAATTTTTATATGAAAAACTTCTTTTGCCCATATCTCCTTAAATATGCGTCCTAGAGCGAAAAGGACTTTAATTCGTGACCACCTCCAAAAAATTAAAAAATCCACCCAAAACCTAAAATTATTGAAATTTTTATATGAAAAACTTCTTTTGCCCATATCTCCTTAAATATGCGTCCTAGAGCGAAAAGGACTTTAATTCGTGACTACCCCCAAAAAATTGAAAAATCCACCCAAAACCTAAAAAAATTTAAATTTTTATATGAAAAACTTCTTTTGCCCATATCTCCTAAACTAAGCGTCCTAGAGCGAAAACGACTTTAATTCGTGACTACCCCCAAAAAATTGAAAAATCCACCCAAAACCTAAAAAAATTTAAATTTTTATATGAAAAACTTCTTTTGCCCACCCCCAAAAATTGAAAAATCCACCCAAAACCTAAAATTATTGAAATTTTTATATGAAAAACTTCTTTTGCCCATATCTCCTAAACTAAGCGTCCTAGAGCGAAAAGGACTTTAATTCGTGACTACCCCCAAAAAATTGAAAAATCCACCCAAAACCTAAAAAAATTTAAATTTTTATATGAAAAACTTCTTTTGCCCATATCTCCTAAACTAAGCGTCCTAGAGCGAAAAGGACTTTAATTCGTGACCACCCCCAAAAAATTGAAAAATCCACCCAAAACCTAAAAGAAATTGAAATTTTTATATGAAAAACTTCTTTTGCCCATATCTCCTTAAATATGCGTCCTAGAGCGAAAAGGACTTTAATTCGTGACCACCCTCAAAAAATTGAAAAATCCACCCAAAACCTAAAATATTGAAATTTTTATATGAAAAACTTCTTTTGCCCATATCTCCTAAACTAAGCGTCCTAGAGCGAAAACGACTTTAATTCGTGACTACCCCCAAAAAATTGAAAAATCCACCCAAAACCTAAAAAAATTTAAATTTTTATATGAAAAACTTCTTTTGCCCACCCCCAAAAATTGAAAAATCCACCCAAAACCTAAAATTATTGAAATTTTTATATGAAAAACTTCTTTTGCCCATATCTCCTTAAATATGCGTCCTAGAGCGAAAAGGACTTTAACTCGTGACTACCTACAAAAAGTTGAAAAATCCACCCAAAACCTAAAAAAATTGAAATTTTTATATGAAAAACTTCTTTTGCCCATATCTCCTTAAATATGCGTCCTAGAGCGAAAAGGACTTTAATTCGTGACCACCTCCAAAAAATTGAAAAATCCACCCAAAACCAAAAAAAAATTTAAATTTTTATATGAAAAACTTCTTTTGCCCATATCTCCTTAAATATGCGTCCTAGAGCGAAAGGGACTTTAATTCGTGACCACCCCCAAAAAATTGAAAAATCCACCCAAAACCTAAAAAAATTTAAATTTTTATATGAAAAACTTCATTTGCCCATATCTCCTTAAATATGCGTCCTAGAGCGAAAAGGACTTAATTCGTGACTACCCCCAAAAAATTGAAAAATCCACCCAAAATTTAAAAAAATTTAAATTTTTATATGAAAAACTTCTTTTGCCCATATCTCCTAAACTAAGCGTCCTAGAGCGAAAAGGACTTTAATTCGTGACCACCCCAAAAAAATTGAAAAATCCACCCAAAACCTAAAAAAATTGAAATTTTTATATGAAAAACTTCTTTTGCCCATATCTCCTTAAATATGCGTCCTAGAGCGAAAAGGACTTTAATTCGTGACCACCCCCAAAAAATTGAAAAATCCACCCAAAACCTAAACAATTGAAATTTTTATATGAAAAACTTATTTTGCCCATATCTCCTTAAATATGCGTCCTAGAGCGAAAAGGACTTTAATTCGTGACTACCCCCAAAAAATTGAAAAATCCACCCAAAACCTAAAAAAATTTAAATTTTTATATGAAAAACTTCTTTTGCCCATATCTCCTAAACTAAGCGTCCTAGAGCGAAAAGGAATTTAATTCGTGACTACCCCCAAAAAATTGAAAAATCCACCCAAAACCTAAAAAAATTTAAATTTTTATATGAAAAACTTCTTTTGCCCATATCTCCTTAAATATGCGTCCTAGAGCGAAAAGGACTTTAATTCGTGACCACCCCCAAAAAATTGAAAAATTAACCCAAAACCTAAAAAAATTGAAATTTTTATATGAAAAACTTCTTTTGCCCATATCTCCTAAACTAAGCGTCCTAGAGCGAAAAGGACTTTAATTCGTGACTACCCCCAAAAAATTGAAAAATCCACCCAAAACCTAAAAAAATTTAAATTTTTATATGAAAAACTTCTTTTGCCCATATCTCCTTAAATATGCGTCCTAGAGCGAAAAGGACTTTAATCCGTGACTACACCCAAAAAATTGAAAAATCCACCCAAAACCTAAAAAAATTGAAATTTTTATATGAAAAACTTCTTTTGTCCATATCTCCTAAACTAAGCGTCCTAGAGCGAAAAGGACTTTAATTCGTGACTACCCCCAAAAAATTGAAAAATCCACCCAAAACCTAAAAAAATTGAAATTTTTATATGAAAAACTTCTTTTGTCCATATCTCCTAAACTAAGCGTCCTAGAGCGAAAAGGACTTTAATTCGTGACTACCCCCAAAAAATTGAAAAATCCACCCAAAACCTAAAAAAAATTTAAATTCTTATATGAAAAACTTCTTTTGCCCATATCTCCTTAAATATGCGTCCTAGAGCGAAAAGGACTTTAATTCGTGACCACCCCCAAAAAACTGAAAAATCCACTCAAAACCTAAAAATATTGAAATTTTTATATGAAAAACTTCTTTTGCCCATATCTCCTTAAATATGCGTCCCAGAGCGAAAAGGACTTTAATTCGTGACCACCCACAAAAAATTGAAAAATCCGTCCAAAACCTAAAAATATTTTAATTTTTATATGAAAAACTTCTTTTGCCCATATCTCCTTAAATATGCGTCCTAAAGCGAAAAGGACTTTAATTCGTGACCACCTCCAAAAAATTGAAAAATCCACCCAAAACCTAAAATTATTGAAATTTTTATATGAAAAACTTCTTTTGCCCATATCTCCTTAAATATGCGTCCTAGAGCGAAAAGGACTTTAATTCGTGACTACCCCCAAAAAATTGAAAAATCCACCCAAAACCTAAAAAAATTTAAATTTTTATATGAAAAACTTCTTTTGCCCATATCTCCTAAACTAAGCGTCCTAGAGCGAAAAGGACTTTAATTCGTGACTACCCCCAAAAAATTGAAAAATCCACCCAAAACCTAAAAAAATTTAAATTTTTATAAGAAAAACTTCTTTTGCCCATATCTCCTTAAGTATGCGTCCTAGAGCGAAAAGGACTTTAATTCGTGACCACCCCCAAAAAATTGAAAAATCCACCCAAAACCTAAAATTATTGAAATTTTTATATGAAAAACTTCTTTTGCCCATATCTCCTTAAATATGCGTCCTAGAGCGAAAAGGACTTTAATTCGTGACCACCCACAAAAAGTTGAAAAATCCACCCAAAACCTAAAAAAATTTAAATTTTTATATGAAAAACTTCTTTTGCCCATATCTCCTTAAATATGCGTCCTAGAGCGAAAAGGACTTTAATTCGTGACCACCTCCAAAAAATTGAAAAATCCACCCAAAACCAAAAAAAAATTAAATTTTTATATGAAAAACTTCTTTTGCCCATATCTCCTTAAATATGCGTCCTAGAGCGAAAGGGACTTTAATTCGTGACCACCCCCAAAAAATTGAAAAATCCACCCAAAACCTAAAAAAATTTAAATTTTTATATGAAAAACTTCTTTTGCCCATATATCCTTAAATATGCGTCCTAGAGCGAAAAGGACTTTAACTCGTGACCACCTACAAAAAGTTGAAAAATCCACCCAAAACCTAAAAAAATTGAAATTTTTATATGAAAAACTTCTTTTGCCCATATCTCCTTAAATATGCGTCCTAGAGCGAAAAGGACTTTAATTCGTGACCACCTCCAAAAAATTGAAAAATCCACCCAAAACCTAAAAAAATTTAAATTTTTATATGAAAAACTTCTTTTGCCCATATCTCCTAAACTAAGCGTCCTAGAGCGAAAAGGAATTTAATTCGTGACTACCCCCAAAAAATTGAAAAATCCACCCAAAACCTAAAAAAAATTTAATTTTTATATGAAAAACTTCTTTTGCCCATATCTCCTTAAATATGCGTCCTAGAGCGAAAAGGACTTTAATTCGTGAACACCCCCAAAAAATTGAAAAATCCACCCAAAACCTAAAAAAATTGAAATTTTTATATGAAAAACTTCTTTTGCCCATATCTCCTAAACTAAGCGTCCTAGAGCGAAAAGGACTTTAATTCGTGACTACCCCCAAAAAATTGAAAAATCCACCCAAAACCTAAAAAAATTTAAATTTTTATATGAAAAACTTCTTTTGCCCATATCTCCTTAAATATGCGTCCTAGAGCGAAAAGGACTTTAATTCGTGACTACCCCCAAAAAATTGAAAAATCCACCCAAAACCTAAAAAAATTTAAATTTTTATATGAAAAACTTCTTTTGCCTATATCTCCTAAACTAAGCGTCCTAGAGCGAAAAGGACTTTAATTCGTGACCACCCCAAAAAAATTGAAAAATCCACCCAAAACCTAAAAAAATTTAAATTTTTATATGAAAAACTTCTTTTGCCCATATCTCCTTAAATATGCGTCCTAGAGCGAAAAGGACTTTAATCCGTGACTACACCCAAAAAATTGAAAAATCCACCCAAAACCTAAAAAAATTGAAATTTTTATATGAAAAACTTCTTTTGCCCATATCTCCTAAACTAAGCGTCCTAGAGCGAAAAGGACTTTAATTCGTGACTACCCCCAAAAAATTGAAAAATCCACCCAAAACCTAAAAAAATTTAAATTTTTATATGAAAAACTTCTTTTGCCCATATCTCCTTAAATATGCGTCCTAGAGCGAAAAGGACTTTAATTCGTGACTACCCCCAAAAAATTGAAAAATCCACCCAAAACCTAAAAAAATTTAAATTTTTATATGAAAAACTTCTTTTGCCTATATCTCCTAAACTAAGCGTCCTAGAGCGAAAAGGACTTTAATTCGTGACCACCCCAAAAAAATTGAAAAATCCACCCAAAACCTAAAAAAATTTAAATTTTTATATGAAAAACTTCTTTTGCCCATATCTCCTTAAGTATGCGTCCTAGAGCGAAAAGGACTTTAATTCGTGACCACCTCCAAAAAATTGAAAAATCCACCCAAAACCTAAAATTATTGAAATTTTTATATGAAAAACTTCTTTTGCCCATATCTCCTTAAATATGCGTCCTAGAGCGAAAAGGACTTTAATTCGTTACTACCCCCAAAAAATTGAAAAATCCACCCAAAACCTAAAAAAATTTAAATTTTTATATGAAAAACTTCTTTTGCCCATATCTCCTAAACTAAGCGTCCTAGAGCGAAAACGACTTTAATTCGTGACTACCCCCAAAAAATTGAAAAATCCACCCAAAACCTAAAAAAATTTAAATTTTTATATGAAAAACTTCTTTTGCCCATATCTCCTTAAATATGCGTCCTAGAGCGAAAAGGACTTTAATTCGTGACCACTCCCAAAAATTGAAAAATCCACCCAAAACCTAAAATTATTGAAATTTTTATATGAAAAACTTCTTTTGCCCATATCTCCTAAACTAAGCGTCCTAGAGCGAAAAGGACTTTAATTCGTGACTACCCCCAAAAAATTGAAAAATCCACCCAAAACCTAAAAAAATTTAAATTTTTATAAGAAAAACTTCTTTTGCCCATATCTCCTTAAGTATGCGTCCTAGAGCGAAAAGGACTTTAATTCGTGACCACCCCCAAAAAATTGAAAAATCCACCCAAAACCTAAAATTATTGAAATTTTTATATGAAAAACTTCTTTTGCCCATATCTCCTTAAATATGCGTCCTAGAGCGAAAAGGACTTTAATTCGTGACCACCCACAAAAAGTTGAAAAATCCACCCAAAACCTAAAAAAATTTAAATTTTTATATGAAAAACTTCTTTTGCCCATATCTCCTTAAATATGCGTCCTAGAGCGAAAAGGACTTTAATTCGTGACCACCTCCAAAAAATTGAAAAATCCACCCAAAACCAAAAAAAAATTAAATTTTTATATGAAAAACTTCTTTTGCCCATATCTCCTTAAATATGCGTCCTAGAGCGAAAGGGACTTTAATTCGTGACCACCCCCAAAAAATTGAAAAATCCACCCAAAACCTAAAAAAATTTAAATTTTTATATGAAAAACTTCTTTTGCCCATATATCCTTAAATATGCGTCCTAGAGCGAAAAGGACTTTAATTCGTGACTAGCCCCAAAAAATTGAAAAATCCACCCAAAACCTAAAAAAATTTAAATTTTTATATGAAAAACTTCTTTTGCCCATATCTCCTTAAATATGCGTCCTAGAGCGAAAAGGACTTTAATTCGTGACCACCCCAAAAAATTGAAAAATCCACCCAAAACCTAAAATTATTGAAATTTTTATATGAAAAACATCTTTTGCCCATATCTCCTTAAATATGCGTCCTAGAGCGAAAAGGACTTTAACTCGTGACCACCTACAAAAAGTTGAAAAATCCACCCAAAACCTAAAAAAATTGAAATTTTTATATGAAAAACTTCTTTTGCCCATATCTCCTTAAATATGCGTCCTAGAGCGAAAAGGACTTTAATTCGTGACCACCTCCAAAAAATTGAAAAATCCACCCAAAACCTAAAAAAATTGAAATTTTTATATGAAAAACTTCTTTTGCCCATATCTCCTAAACTAAGCGTCCTAGAGCGAAAAGGAATTTAATTCGTGACTACCCCCAAAAAATTGAAAAATCCACCCAAAACCTAAAAAAAATTTAATTTTTATATGAAAAACTTCTTTTGCCCATATCTCCTTAAATATGCGTCCTAGAGCGAAAAGGACTTTAATTCGTGAACACCCCCAAAAAATTGAAAAATCCACCCAAAACCTAAAAAAATTGAAATTTTTATATGAAAAACTTCTTTTGCCCATATCTCCTAAACTAAGCGTCCTAGAGCGAAAAGGACTTTAATTCGTGACTACCCCCAAAAAATTGAAAAATCCACCCAAAACCTAAAAAAATTTAAATTTTTATATGAAAAACTTCTTTTGCCCATATCTCCTTAAATATGCGTCCTAGAGCGAAAAGGACTTTAATTCGTGACTACCCCCAAAAAATTGAAAAATCCACCCAAAACCTAAAAAAATTTAAATTTTTATATGAAAAACTTCTTTTGCCTATATCTCCTAAACTAAGCGTCCTAGAGCGAAAAGGACTTTAATTCGTGACCACCCCAAAAAAATTGAAAAATCCACCCAAAACCTAAAAAAATTTAAATTTTTATATGAAAAACTTCTTTTGCCCATATCTCCTTAAATATGCGTCCTAGAGCGAAAAGGACTTTAATCCGTGACTACACCCAAAAAATTGAAAAATCCACCCAAAACCTAAAAAAATTGAAATTTTTATATGAAAAACTTCTTTTGCCCATATCTCCTAAACTAAGCGTCCTAGAGCGAAAAGGACTTTAATTCGTGACTACCCCCAAAAAATTGAAAAATCCACCCAAAACCTAAAAAAATTTAAATTTTTATATGAAAAACTTCTTTTGCCCATATCTCCTTAAATATGCGTCCTAGAGCGAAAAGGACTTTAATTCGTGACTACCCCCAAAAAATTGAAAAATCCACCCAAAACCTAAAAAAATTTAAATTTTTATATGAAAAACTTCTTTTGCCTATATCTCCTAAACTAAGCGTCCTAGAGCGAAAAGGACTTTAATTCGTGACCACCCCAAAAAAATTGAAAAATCCACCCAAAACCTAAAAAAATTTAAATTTTTATATGAAAAACTTCTTTTGCCCATATCTCCTTAAGTATGCGTCCTAGAGCGAAAAGGACTTTAATTCGTGACCACCTCCAAAAAATTGAAAAATCCACCCAAAACCTAAAATTATTGAAATTTTTATATGAAAAACTTCTTTTGCCCATATCTCCTTAAATATGCGTCCTAGAGCGAAAAGGACTTTAATTCGTTACTACCCCCAAAAAATTGAAAAATCCACCCAAAACCTAAAAAAATTTAAATTTTTATATGAAAAACTTCTTTTGCCCATATCTCCTAAACTAAGCGTCCTAGAGCGAAAACGACTTTAATTCGTGACTACCCCCAAAAAATTGAAAAATCCACCCAAAACCTAAAAAAATTTAAATTTTTATATGAAAAACTTCTTTTGCCCATATCTCCTTAAATATGCGTCCTAGAGCGAAAAGGACTTTAATTCGTGACCACTCCCAAAAATTGAAAAATCCACCCAAAACCTAAAATTATTGAAATTTTTATATGAAAAACTTCTTTTGCCCATATCTCCTTAAATATGCGTCCTAGAGCGAAAAGGACTTTAACTCGTGACCACCTACAAAAAGTTGAAAAATCCACCCAAAACCTAAAAAAATTGAAATTTTTATATGAAAAACTTCTTTTGCCCATATCTCCTTAAATATGCGTCCTAGAGCGAAAAGGACTTTAATTCGTGACCACCTCCAAAAAATTGAAAAATCCACCCAAAACCAAAAAAAAATTTAAATTTTTATATGAAAAACTTCTTTTGCCCATATCTCCTAAACTAAGCGTCCTAGAGCGAAAAGGACTTTAATTCGTGACTACCCCCAAAAAATTGAAAAATCCACCCAAAACCTAAAAAAATTTAAATTTTTATATGAAAAACTTCTTTTGTCCATATCTCCTAAACTAAGCGTCCTAGAGCGAAAAGGACTTTAATTCGTGACTACCCCCAAAAAATTGAAAAATCCACCCAAAACCTAAAAAAATTAAATTTTTATATGAAAAACTTCTTTTGCCCATATCTCCTTAAATATGCGTCCTAGAGCGAAAAGGACTTTAATTCGTGACCACCCCCAAAAAATTGAAAAATCCACGCAAAACCTAAAAAAATTTAAATTTTTATATGAAAAACTTCTTTTGCCCATATCTCCTTAAATATGCGTCCTAGAGCGAAAAGGACTTTAATTCGTGACCACCCCCAAAAAATTGAAAAATCCACCCAAAACCTAAAAAAATTGAAATTTTTATATGAAAAACTTCTTTTGCCCATATCTCCTTAAATATGCGTCCTAGAGCGAAAAGGACTTTAATTCGTGACCACCCCCAAAAAATTGAAAAATCCACGCAAAACCTAAAAAAATTTAAATTTTTATATGAAAAACTTCTTTTGCCCATATCTCCTTAAATATGCGTCCTAGAGCGAAAAGGACTTTAATTCGTGACCACCTCCAAAAAATTGAAAAATCCACCCAAAACCTAAAATTATTGAAATTTTTATATGAAAAACTTCTTTTGCCCATATCTCCTTAAATATGCGTCCCAGAGCGAAAAGGACTTTAATTCGTGACCACCCACAAAAAGTTGAAAAATCCACCCAAAACCTAAAAAAATTTAAATTTTTATATGAAAAACTTCTTTTGCCCATATCTCCTTAAATATGCGTCCTAGAGCGAAAAGGTCTTTAATTCGTGACTACCCCCAAAAAATTGAAAAATCCACCCAAAACCTAAAAAAATTTAAATTTTTATATGAAAAACTTCTTTTGCCCATATCTCCTAAACTAAGCGTCCTAGAGCGAAAAGGACTTTAATTCGTGACCACCCCCAAAAAATTGAAAAATCCACCCAAAACCTAAAAAAATTGAAATTTTTATATGAAAAACTTCTTTTGCCCATATCTCCTTAAATATGCGTCCTAGAGCGAAAAGGACTTTAATTCGTGACCACCCTCAAAAAATTGAAAAATCCACCCAAAACCTAAAAAAATTTAAATTTTTATATGAAAAACTTCTTTTGCCCATATCTCCTTAAATATGCGTCCTAGAGCGAAAAGGACTTTAATTCGTGACCACCTCCAAAAAATTGAAAAATCCACCCAAAACCTAAAATTATTGAAATTTTTATATGAAAAACTTCTTTTGCCCATATCTCCTTAAATATGCGTCCTAGAGCGAAAAGGACTTTAATTCGTGACTACCCCCAAAAAATTGAAAAATCCACCCAAAACCTAAAAAAATTTAAATTTTTATATGAAAAACTTCTTTTGCCCATATCTCCTAAACTAAGCGTCCTAGAGCGAAAACGACTTTAATTCGTGACTACCCCCAAAAAATTGAAAAATCCACCCAAAACCTAAAAAAATTTATATTTTTATATGAAAAACTTCTTTTGCCCATATCTCCTTAAATATGCGTCCTAGAGCGAAAAGGACTTTAATTCGTGACCACCCCCAAAAATTGAAAAATCCACCCAAAACCTAAAATTATTGAAATTTTTATATGAAAAACTTCTTTTGCCCATATCTCCTAAACTAAGCGTCCTAGAGCGAAAAGGACTTTAATTCGTGACTACCCCCAAAAAATTGAAAAATCCACCCAAAACCTAAAAAAATTTAAATTTTTATATGAAAAACTTCTTTTGCCCATATCTCCTTAAATATGCGTCCTAGAGCGAAAAGGACTTTAATTCGTGACTACCCCCAAAAAATTGAAAAATCCACACAAAACCTAAAAAAATTTAAATTTTTATATGAAAAACTTCTTTTGCCCATATCTCCTTAAATATGCGTCCTAGAGCGAAAAGGACTTTAATTCGTGACTACCCCCAAAAAATTGAAAAATCCACCCAAAACCTAAAAAAATTTAAATTTTTATATGAAAAACTTCTTTTGCCCATATCTCCTAAACTAAGCGTCCTAGAGCGAAAAGGACTTTAATTCGTGACCACCCCCAAAAAATTGAAAAATCCACCCAAAACCTAAAAAAATTGAAATTTTTATATGAAAAACTTCTTTTGCCCATATCTCCTTAAATATGCGTCCTAGAGCGAAAAGGACTTTAATTCGTGACCACCCTCAAAAAATTGAAAAATCCACCCAAAACCTAAAAAAATTTAAATTTTTATATGAAAAACTTCTTTTGCCCATATCTCCTTAAATATGCGTCCTAGAGCGAAAAGGACTTTAATTCGTGACCACCTCCAAAAAATTGAAAAATCCACCCAAAACCTAAAATTATTGAAATTTTTATATGAAAAACTTCTTTTGCCCATATCTCCTTAAATATGCGTCCTAGAGCGAAAAGGACTTTAATTCGTGACTACCCCCAGAAAATTGAAAAATCCACCCAAAACCTAAAAAAATTTAAATTTTTATATGAAAAACTTCTTTTGCCCATATCTCCTAAACTAAGCGTCCTAGAGCGAAAACGACTTTAATTCGTGACTACCCCCAAAAAATTGAAAAATCCACCCAAAACCTAAAAAAATTTAAATTTTTATATGAAAAACTTCTTTTGCCCACCCCCAAAAATTGAAAAATCCACCCAAAACCTAAAATTATTGAAATTTTTATATGAAAAACTTCTTTTGCCCATATCTCCTTAAATATGCGTCCTAGAGCGAAAAGGACTTTAATTCGTGACTACCCCCAAAAAATTGAAAAATCCACCCAAAACCTAAAAAAATTTAAATTTTTATATGAAAAACTTCTTTTGCCCATATCTCCTAAACTAAGCGTCCTAGAGCGAAAAGGACTTTAATTCGTGACCACCCCCAAAAAATTGAAAAATCCACCCAAAACCTAAAAAAATTGAAATTTTTATATGAAAAACTTCTTTTGCCCATATCTCCTTAAATATGCGTCCTAGAGCGAAAAGGACTTTAATTCGTGACCACCCTCAAAAAATTGAAAAATCCACCCAAAACCTAAAATATTGAAATTTTTATATGAAAAACTTCTTTTGCCCATATCTCCTTAAATATGCGTCCTAGAGCGAAAAGGACTTTAATTCGTGACCACCTCCAAAAAATTGAAAAATCCACCCAAAACCTAAAATTATTGAAATTTTTATATGAAAAACTTCTTTTGCCCATATCTCCTTAAATATGCGTCCTAGAGCGAAAAGGACTTTAATTCGTGACTACCCCCAAAAAATTGAAAAATCCACCCAAAACCTAAAAAAATTTAAATTTTTATATGAAAAACTTCTTTTGCCCATATCTCCTAAACTAAGCGTCCTAGAGCGAAAACGACTTTAATTCGTGACTACCCCCAAAAAATTGAAAAATCCACCCAAAACCTAAAAAAATTTAAATTTTTATATGAAAAACTTCTTTTGCCCACCCCCAAAAATTGAAAAATCCACCCAAAACCTAAAATTATTGAAATTTTTATATGAAAAACTTCTTTTGCCCATATCTCCTTAAATATGCGTCCTAGAGCGAAAAGGACTTTAACTCGTGACCACCTACAAAAAGTTGAAAAATCCACCCAAAACCTAAAAAAATTGAAATTTTTATATGAAAAACTTCTTTTGCCCATATCTCCTTAAATATGCGTCCTAGAGCGAAAAGGACTTTAATTCGTGACCACCTCCAAAAAATTGAAAAATCCACCCAAAACCTAAAAAAAATTTAAATTTTTATATGAAAAACTTCTTTTGCCCATATCTCCTTAAATATGCGTCCTAGAGCGAAAAGGACTTAATTCGTGACTACCCCCAAAAAATTGAAAAATCCACCCAAAATTTAAAAAAATTTAAATTTTTATATGAAAAACTTCTTTTGCCCATATCTCCTAAACTAAGCGTCCTAGAGCGAAAAGGACTTTAATTCGTGACCACCCCAAAAAAATTGAAAAATCCACCCAAAACCTAAAAAAATTGAAATTTTTATATGAAAAACTTCTTTTGCCCATATCTCCTTAAATATGCGTCCTAGAGCGAAAAGGACTTTAATTCGTGACCACCCCCAAAAAATTGAAAAATCCACCCAAAACCTAAACAATTGAAATTTTTATATGAAAAACTTATTTTGCCCATATCTCCTTAAATATGCGTCCTAGAGCGAAAAGGACTTTAATTCGTGACTACCCCCAAAAAATTGAAAAATCCACCCAAAACCTAAAAAAATTTAAATTTTTATATGAAAAACTTCTTTTGCCCATATCTCCTAAACTAAGCGTCCTAGAGCGAAAAGGAATTTAATTCGTGACTACCCCCAAAAATTGAAAAATCCACCCAAAACCTAAACAATTGAAATTTTTATATGAAAAACTTATTTTGCCCATATCTCCTTAAATATGCGTCCTAGAGCGAAAAGGAATTTAATTCGTGACTACCCCCAAAAAATTGAAAAATCCACCCAAAACCTAAAAAAATTTAAATTTTTATATGAAAAACTTCTTTTGCCCATATCTCCTTAAATATGCGTCCTAGAGCGAAAAGGACTTTAATTCGTGACCACCCCCAAAAAATTGAAAAATTAACCCAAAACCTAAAAAAATTGAAATTTTTATATGAAAAACTTCTTTTGCCCATATCTCCTAAACTAAGCGTCCTAGAGCGAAAAGGACTTTAATTCGTGACTACCCCCAAAAAATTGAAAAATCCACCCAAAACCTAAAAAAATTTAAATTTTTATATGAAAAACTTCTTTTGCCCATATCTCCTTAAATATGCGTCCTAGAGCGAAAAGGACTTTAATTCGTGACCACCTCCAAAAAATTGAAAAATCCACCCAAAACCTAAAATTATTGAAATTTTTATATGAAAAACTTCTTTTGCCCATATCTCCTTAAATATGCGTCCTAGAGCGAAAAGGACTTTAATTCGTGACTACCCCCAAAAAATTGAAAAATCCACCCAAAACCTAAAAAAATTTAATTTTTTATATGAAAAACTTCTTTTGCCTATATCTCCTAAACTAAGCGTCCTAGAGCGAAAAGGACTTTAATTCGTGACTACCCCCAAAAAATTTAAAAATCCACCCAAAACCTAAAAAAAATTAAATTTTTATATGAAAAACTTCTTTTGCCCATATCTCCTTAAATATGCGTCCTAGAGCGAAAAGGACTTTAATCCGTGACTACACCCAAAAAATTGAAAAATCCACCCAAAACCTAAAAAAATTGAAATTTTTATATGAAAAACTTCTTTTGTCCATATCTCCTAAACTAAGCGTCCTAGAGCGAAAAGGACTTTAATTCGTGACTACCCCCAAAAAATTGAAAAATCCACCCAAAACCTAAAAAAATTTAAATTTTTATATGAAAAACTTCTTTTGCCCATATCTCCTAAACTAAGCGTCCTAGAGCGAAAAGGACTTTAATTCGTGACTACCCCCAAAAAATTGAAAAATCCACCCAAAACCTAAAAAAATTTAAATTTTTATATGAAAAACTTCTTTTGCCCATATCTCCTTAAATATGCGTCCTAGAGCGAAAAGGACTTTAATTCGTGACTACCCCCAAAAAATTGAAAAATCCACCCAAAACCTAAAAAAAATTTAAATTCTTATATGAAAAACTTCTTTTGCCCATATCTCCTTAAATATGCGTCCTAGAGCGAAAAGGACTTTAATTCGTGACCACCCCAAAAAACTGAAAAATCCACTCAAAACCTAAAAATATTGAAATTTTTATATGAAAAACTTCTTTTGCCCATATCTCCTTAAATATGCGTCCCAGAGCGAAAAGGACTTTAATTCGTGACCACCCACAAAAAGTTGAAAAATCCACCCAAAACCTAGAAAAATTTAAATTTTTATATGAAAAACTTCTTTTGCCCATATCTCCTTAAATATGCGTCCTAGAGCGAAAAGGACTTTAATTCGTGACTACCCCCAAAAAATTGAAAAATCCACCCAAAACCTAAAAAAAATTAAATTTTTATATGAAAAACTTCTTTTGCCCATATCTCCTAAACTAAGCGTCCTAGAGCGAAAAGGACTTTAATTCGTGACCACCCTCAAAAAATTGAAAAATCCACCCAAAACCTAAAAAAATTTAAATTTTTATATGAAAAACTTCTTTTGCCCATATCTCCTTAAATATGCGTCCTAGAGCGAAAAGGACTTTAATTCGTGAAAAAAATTGAAAAATCCGCCCAAAACCTAAAAATATTTTAATTTTTATATGAAAAACTTCTTTTGCCCATATCTCCTTAAATATGCGTCCTAAAGCGAAAAGGACTTTAATTCGTGACCACCTCCAAAAAATTGAAAAATCCACCCAAAACCTAAAATTATTGAAATTTTTATATGAAAAACTTCTTTTGCCCATATCTCCTTAAATATGCGTCCTAGAGCGAAAAGGACTTTAATTCGTGACTACCCCCAAAAAATTGAAAAATCCACCCAAAACCTAAAAAAATTGAAATTTTTATATGAAAAACTTCTTTTGCCCATATCTCCTAAACTAAGCGTCCTAGAGCGAAAAGGACTTTAATTCGTGACTACCCCCAAAAAATTGAAAAATCATCCCAAAACCTAAAAAAATTTAAATTTTTATAAGAAAAACTTCTTTTGCCCATATCTCCTTATGTATGCGTCCTAGAGCGAAAAGGACTTTAATTCGTGACCACCCCCAAAAAATTGAAAAATCCACCCAAAACCTAAAATTATTGAAATTTTTATATGAAAAACTTCTTTTGCCCATATCTCCTTAAATATGCGTCCTAGAGCGAAAAGGACTTTAATTCGTGACCACCCACAAAAAGTTGAAAAATCCACCCAAAACCTAAAAAAATTTAAATTTTTATATGAAAAACTTCTTTTGCCCATATCTCCTTAAATATGCGTCCTAGAGCGAAAAGGACTTTAATTCGTGACCACCTCCAAAAAATTGAAAAATCCACCCAAAACCAAAAAAAAATTAAATTTTTATATGAAAAACTTCTTTTGCCCATATCTCCTTAAATATGCGTCCTAGAGCGAAAGGGACTTTAATTCGTGACCACCCCCAAAAAATTTAAAAATCCACCCAAAACCTAAAAAAATTTAAATTTTTATATGAAAAACTTCTTTTGCCCATATATCCTTAAATATGCGTCCTAGAGCGAAAAGGACTTTAATTCGTGACCACCCCAAAAAATTGAAAAATCCACCCAAAACCTAAAATTATTGAAATTTTTATATGAAAAACTTCTTTTGCCCATATCTCCTTAAATATGCGTCCTAGAGCGAAAAGGACTTTAACTCGTGACCACCTACAAAAAGTTGAAAAATCCACCCAAAACCTAAAAAAATTGAAATTTTTATATGAAAAACTTCTTTTGCCCATATCTCCTTAAATATGCGTCCTAGAGCGAAAAGGACTTTAATTCGTGACCACCTCCAAAAAATTGAAAAATCCACCCAAAACCTAAAAAAATTTAAATTTTTATATGAAAAACTTCTTTTGCCCATATCTCCTAAACTAAGCGTCCTAGAGCGAAAAGGAATTTAATTCGTGACTACCCCCAAAAAATTGAAAAATCCACCCAAAACCTAAAAAAATTTAATTTTTATATGAAAAACTTCTTTTGCCCATATCTCCTTAAATATGCGTCCTAGAGCGAAAAGGACTTTAATTCGTGAACACCCCCAAAAAATTGAAAAATCCACCCAAAACCTAAAAAAATTGAAATTTTTATATGAAAAACTTCTTTTGCCCATATCTCCTAAACTAAGCTTCCTAGAGCGAAAAGGACTTTAATTCGTGACTACCCCCAAAAAATTGAAAAATCCACCCAAAACCTAAAAAAATTTAAATTTTTATATGAAAAACTTCTTTTGCCCATATCTCCTTAAATATGCGTCCTAGAGCGAAAAGGACTTTAATTCGTGACTACCCCCAAAAAATTGAAAAATCCACCCAAAACCTAAAAAAATTGAAATTTTTATATGAAAAACTTCTTTTGCCTATATCTCCTAAACTAAGCGTCCTAGAGCGAAAAGGACTTTAATTCGTGACCACCCCAAAAAAATTGAAAAATCCACCCAAAACCTAAAAAAATTTAAATTTTTATATGAAAAACTTCTTTTGCCCATATCTCCTTAAATATGCGTCCTAGAGCGAAAAGGACTTTAATCCGTGACTACACCCAAAAAATTGAAAAATCCACCCAAAACCTAAAAAAATTGAAATTTTTATATGAAAAACTTCTTTTGCCCATATCTCCTAAACTAAGCGTCCTAGAGCGAAAAGGACTTTAATTCGTGACTACCCCCAAAAAATTGAAAAATCCACCCAAAACCTAAAAAAATTTAAATTTTTATATGAAAAACTTCTTTTGCCCATATCTCCTTAAATATGCGTCCTAGAGCGAAAAGGACTTTAATTCGTGACTACCCCCAAAAAATTGAAAAATCCACCCAAAACCTAAAAAAATTTAAATTTTTATATGAAAAACTTCTTTTGCCTATATCTCCTAAACTAAGCGTCCTAGAGCGAAAAGGACTTTAATTCGTGACCACCCCAAAAAAATTGAAAAATCCACCCAAAACCTAAAAAAATTTAAATTTTTATATGAAAAACTTCTTTTGCCCATATCTCCTTAAGTATGCGTCCTAGAGCGAAAAGGACTTTAATTCGTGACCACCCCCAAAAAATTGAAAAATCCATATGAAAAACTTCTTTTGCCTATATCTCCTAAACTAAGCGTCCTAGAGCGAAAAGGACTTTAATTCGTGACTACCCCCAAAAAATTGAAAAATCCACCCAAAACCTAAAAAAATTTAAATTTTTATATGAAAAACTTCTTTTGCCCATATCTCCTAAACTAAGCGTCCTAGAGCGAAAAGGACTTTAATTCGTGACTACCCCCAAAAAATTGAAAAATCCACCCAAAACCTAAAAAAAATTAAATTTTTATATGAAAAACTTCTTTTGCCCATATCTCCTTAAGTATGCGTCCTAGAGCGAAAAGGACTTTAATTCGTGACCACCCCCAAAAAATTGAAAAATCCACCCAAAACCTAAAATTATTGAAATTTTTATATGAAAAACTTCTTTTGCCCATATCTCCTTAAATATGCGTCCTAGAGCGAAAAGGACTTTAATTCGTGACCACCCACAAAAAGTTGAAATATCCACCCAAAACCTAAAAAAATTTAAATTTTTATATGAAAAACTTCTTTTGCCCATATCTCCTTAAATATGCGTCCTAGAGCGAAAAGGACTTTAATTCGTGACCACCTCCAAAAAATTGAAAAATCCACCCAAAACCAAAAAAAATTTAAATTTTTATATGAAAAACTTCTTTTGCCCATATCTCCTTAAATATGCGTCCTAGAGCGAAAGGGACTTTAATTCGTGACCACCCCCAAAAAATTGAAAAATCCACCCAAAACCTAAAAAAAATTTAAATTTTTATATGAAAAACTTCTTTTGCCCATATCTCCTTAAATATGCGTCCTAAAGCGAAAAGGACTTTAATTCGTGACCACCTCCAAAAAATTGAAAAATCCACCCAAAACCTAAAATTATTGAAATTTTTATATGAAAAACTTCTTTTGCCCATATCTCCTTAAATATGCGTCCTAGAGCGAAAAGGACTTTAATTCGTGACTACCCCCAAAAAATTGAAAAATCCACCCAAAACCTAAAAAAATTTAAATTTTTATATGAAAAACTTATTTTGCCCATATCTCCTAAACTAAGCGTCCTAGAGCAAAAAGGACTTTAATTCGTGACCACCCCCAAAAAATTGAAAAATCCACCCAAAACCTAAAATTATTGAAATTTTTATATGAAAAACTTCTTTTGCCCATATCTCCTTAAATATGCGTCCTAGAGCGAAAAGGACTTAATTCGTGACTACCCCCAAAAAATTGAAAAATCCACCCAAAATTTAAAAAAATTTAAATTTTTATATGAAAAACTTCTTTTGCCCATATCTCCTAAACTAAGCGTCCTAGAGCGAAAAGGACTTTAATTCGTGACCACCCCAAAAAAATTGAAAAATCCACCCAAAACCTAAAAAAATTGAAATTTTTATATGAAAAACTTCTTTTGCCCATATCTCCTTAAATATGCGTCCTAGAGCGAAAAGGACTTTAATTCGTGACCACCCCCAAAAAATTGAAAAATCCACCCAAAACCTAAAAAAAATTAAATTTTTATATGAAAAACTTATTTTGCCCATATCTCCTTAAATATGCGTCCTAGAGCGAAAAGGACTTTAATTCGTGACTACCCCCAAAAAATTGAAAAATCCACCCAAAACCTAAAAAAATTTAAATTTTTATATGAAAAACTTCTTTTGCCCATATCTCCTAAACTAAGCGTCCTAGAGCGAAAAGGAATTTAATTCGTGACTACCCCCAAAAAATTGAAAAATCCACCCAAAACCTAAAAAAATTTAAATTTTTATATGAAAAACTTATTTTGCCCATATCTCCTTAAATATGCGTCCTAGAGCGAAAAGGACTTTAATTCGTGACTACCCCCAAAAAATTGAAAAATTAACCCAAAACCTAAAAAAATTGAAATTTTTATATGAAAAACTTCTTTTGCCCATATCTCCTAAACTAAGCGTCCTAGAGCGAAAAGGACTTTAATTCGTGACTACCCTCAAAAAATTGAAAAATCCACCCAAAACCTAAAAAAATTTAAATTTTTATATGAAAAACTTCTTTTGCCCATATCTCCTTAAATATGCGTCCTAGAGCGAAAAGGACTTTAATTCGTGACCACCTCCAAAAAATTGAAAAATCCACCCAAAACCTAAAATTATTGAAATTTTTATATGAAAAACTTCTTTTGCCCATATCTCCTTAAATATGCGTCCTAGAGCGAAAAGGACTTTAATTCGTGACTACCCCCAAAAAATTGAAAAATCCACCCAAAACCTAAAAAAATTTAATTTTTTATATGAAAAACTTCTTTTGCCTATATCTCCTAAACTAAGCGTCCTAGAGCGAAAAGGACTTTAATTCGTGACTACCCCCAAAAAATTTAAAAATCCACCCAAAACCTAAAAAAATTTAAATTTTTATATGAAAAACTTCTTTTGCCCATATCTCCTTAAATATGCGTCCTAGAGCGAAAAGGACTTTAATCCGTGACTACACCCAAAAAATTGAAAAATCCACCCAAAACCTAAAAAAATTGAAATTTTTATATGAAAAACTTCTTTTGTCCATATCTCCTAAACTAAGCGTCCTAGAGCGAAAAGGACTTTAATTCGTGACTACCCCCAAAAAATTGAAAAATCCACCCAAAACCTAAAAAAATTTAAATTTTTATATGAAAAACTTCTTTTGCACATATCTCCTAAACTAAGCGTCCTAGAGCGAAAAGGACTTTAATTCGTGACTACCCCCAAAAAATTGAAAAATCCACCCAAAACCTAAAAAAATTTAAATTTTTATATGAAAAACTTCTTTTGCCCATATCTCCTTAAATATGCGTCCCAGAGCGAAAAGGACTTTAATTCGTGACCACCCACAAAAAGTTGAAAAATCCACCCAAAACCTAGAAAAATTTAAATTTTTATATGAAAAACTTCTTTTGCCCATATCTCCTTAAATATGCGTCCTAGAGCGAAAAGGACTTTAATTCGTGACTACCCCCAAAAAATTGAAAAATCCACCCAAAACCTAAAAAAAATTAAATTTTTATATGAAAAACTTCTTTTGCCCATATCTCCTAAACTAAGCGTCCTAGAGCGAAAAGGACTTTAATTCGTGACCACCCTCAAAAAATTGAAAAATCCACCCAAAACCTAAAAAAATTTAAATTTTTATATGAAAAACTTCTTTTGCCCATATCTCCTTAAATATGCGTCCTAGAGCGAAAAGGACTTTAATTCGTGACCACCCTCAAAAAATTGAAAAATCCGCCCAAAACCTAAAAATATTTTAATTTTTATATGAAAAACTTCTTTTGCCCATATCTCCTTAAATATGCGTCCTAAAGCGAAAAGGACTTTAATTCGTGACCACCTCCAAAAAATTGAAAAATCCACCCAAAACCTAAAATTATTGAAATTTTTATATGAAAAACTTCTTTTGCCCATATCTCCTTAAATATGCGTCCTAGAGCGAAAAGGACTTTAATTCGTGACTACCCCCAAAAAATTGAAAAATCCACCCAAAACCTAAAAAAATTTAAATTTTTATATGAAAAACTTCTTTTGCCCATATCTCCTAAACTAAGCGTCCTAGAGCGAAAAGGACTTTAATTCGTGACTACCCCCAAAAAATTGAAAAATCCACCCAAAACCTAAAAAAATTTAAATTTTTATAAGAAAAACTTCTTTTGCCCATATCTCCTTAAATATGCGTCCTAGAGCGAAAAGGACTTTAATTCGTGACCACCCACAAAAAGTTGAAAAATCCACCCAAAACCTAAAAAAATTTAAATTTTTTTCCACCCAAAACCTAAAAAAATTTAAATTTTTATATGAAAAACTTCTTTTGCCCATATCTCCTTAAATATGCGTCCTAGAGCGAAAAGGACTTTAATTCGTGACCACCTCCAAAAAATTGAAAAATCCACCCAAAACCAAAAAAAAATTAAATTTTTATATGAAAAACTTCTTTTGCCCATATCTCCTTAAATATGCGTCCTAGAGCGAAAGGGACTTTAATTCGTGACCACCCCCAAAAAATTGAAAAATCCACCCAAAACCTAAAAAAATTTAAATTTTTATATGAAAAACTTCTTTTGCCCATATCTCCTTAAATATGCGTCCTAGAGCGAAAAGGACTTTAATTCGTGACCACCCCAAAAAATTGAAAAATCCACCCAAAACCTAAAATTATTGAAATTTTTATATGAAAAACTTCTTTTGCCCATATCTCCTTAAATATGCGTCCTAGAGCGAAAAGGACTTTAACTCGTGACCACCTACAAAAAGTTGAAAAATCCACCCAAAACCTAAAAAAATTGAAATTTTTATATGAAAAACTTCTTTTGCCCATATCTCCTTAAATATGCGTCCTAGAGCGAAAAGGACTTTAATTCGTGACCACCTCCAAAAAATTGAAAAATCCACCCAAAACCTAAAAAAATTTAAATTTTTATATGAAAAACTTCTTTTGCCCATATCTCCTAAACTAAGCGTCCTAGAGCGAAAAGGAATTTAATTCGTGACTACCCCCAAAAAATTGAAAAATCCACCCAAAACCTAAAAAAATTTAATTTTTATATGAAAAACTTCTTTTGCCCATATCTCCTTAAATATGCATCCTAGAGCGAAAAGGACTTTAATTCGTGAACACCCCCAAAAAATTGAAAAATCCACCCAAAACCTAAAAAAATTGAAATTTTTATATGAAAAACTTCTTTTGCCCATATCTCCTAAACTAAGCGTCCTAGAGCGAAAAGGACTTTAATTCGTGACTACCCCCAAAAAATTGAAAAATCCACCCAAAACCTAAAAAAATTTAAATTTTTATATGAAAAACTTCTTTTGCCCATATCTCCTTAAATATGCGTCCTAGAGCGAAAAGGACTTTAATTCGTGACTACCCCCAAAAAATTGAAAAATCCACCCAAAACCTAAAAAAATTTAAATTTTTATATGAAAAACTTCTTTTGCCTATATCTCCTAAACTAAGCGTCCTAGAGCGAAAAGGACTTTAATTCGTGACCACCCCAAAAAAATTGAAAAATCCACCCAAAACCTAAAAAAATTTAAATTTTTATATGAAAAACTTCTTTTGCCCATATCTCCTTAAGTATGCGTCCTAGAGCGAAAAGGACTTTAATTCGTGACCACCCCCAAAAAATTGAAAAATCCATATGAAAAACTTCTTTTGCCTATATCTCCTAAACTAAGCGTCCTAGAGCGAAAAGGACTTTAATTCGTGACTACCCCCAAAAAATTGAAAAATCCACCCAAAACCTAAAAAAATTTAAATTTTTATATGAAAAACTTCTTTTGCCCATATCTCCTAAACTAAGCGTCCTAGAGCGAAAAGGACTTTAATTCGTGACTACCCCCAAAAAATTGAAAAATCCACCCAAAACCTAAAAAAAATTAAATTTTTATATGAAAAACTTCTTTTGCCCATATCTCCTTAAGTATGCGTCCTAGAGCGAAA